>NC_081410.1:206949003-207249003 GCF_030272615.1 Cryptomeria japonica
CGGTGGATCATCAAAGAGATCTAACCATATCATGCATCAAGAGTAACACAACGGAAGCAACAACAACACATAGAAATATTACAGATTCTGACATCCGCTTCATCTTATATTCAGCATAGAACATCTGGTACTCAACTAGTTACATGCAGGCTAACATGCCAAATTACAACCCATTTAAAACTCTCAGAGTTATCTGGATCGCTAATATTGAATCTAGAACCTCATCTAATATGTCCTTTAATGATGACAAAAAATAATATATATATCCTCCGGACACATCCGGGTCGGCCACAAAAGATTACATTAACCAAGGGAGGAAAATAAAACGTGTAAGATAGGTCGGCCCCAAAACATGAAGATCTCATCTACCAAGAACAATCCAGAAGTGCGGACCACAAAGGAAGGTCAGCCAAGGGCCTAAGGCTATCGAGTGTGACATCCAACTGATCCACAATCCAAGAAATCACTCTGAAAAAGAAGAAATATCCAACTTAGACAATAAGCTCAAAACTGCCCTGGAACCTAGAAACAGTTACTTTGGAAGGAACAACTCACCGAAAAAGAACCCAAATGAACTGGAAATCTAGAATAATGCACAATAACACGCCTAGAACCCAAAAATCTCATCCACAACAAAAGATAAACAACTACCAGAATAAACTGAATGAAACACAAAAAACTGCTACATGAAACTAACAAGAACAAAACTAAGGAAATATTTTTGGTTGATGCAAGATTGCTCATAGACCGGGGATGCTCTGTAACTCTGAAACTGGGTTGGGGACCATAGTGGACAATTAAAACATCTTGAATTCAGATTTTTCACTTGGAAACAAGTTCTGCTAACACCTTTAATAATTTCATGATGTATTTTATTGTGATGATAGTGCCTAGTAATCATGTTAGTCCTCACCAATCAAATATCAAAAACTCAAATCATAATTAATCTTTTATATCCGACGTTGCATGAATGTAGGCAAGGATTTCAAATCTAACCAGGAGAATAATGAAACTATAAAGAGCTAAGAGTTGAAGTCTCCCAAAAGATAACCATGTTATGCAAAGAATGTCAACCATATCAAAAACATTGAAACTAAATGCTTTCCCAAAATGGAACAGAACAATGAAACATCGAACACGACTAAAAGAAAAATAAACAAAGAGAGAAAATAGACAAAACAAGACAACAAACAAAACAACTAAACTAATATAATACAAGATATCAACCTCCACTGAGGTTTAATCAAAGTAATGCTTGAGAAACTGATCATTGACGGGCAATGGTACAAGTTCTCCAGTCAAAAAGCTCACTCTAAAGGTATTCTCTCCTAAGATTTCAGCAATCTAATAAAGACCTAACCACAACCTCTCAAATTTATTGTGATCACCCTTCTTTTCTTTGGCTTTGTCCCATAAAATAACTAAGTCAGAGATCCAGAAGGCTTTCATCTTCGCTCTTTTATCAAACCATCGCTTAACAACAACTTGATGCTTAGCAAAGTGTTATAGGGTATTTATCCTTTTCTCATCAAGTTTTAACAAGTTCAGGAGGCGAACTTCTACCTGGTCCTCAATTTCAAGTTCTTTCATTAGTTGGAGGATAGGGATTTGTAAATTGACCGAGAAAATAGGGTTTTAGCCATAGACAAGGTAGTAGTATGGAGAAGTCCCTAAGGCGGCCTTAAATCTTGTTCTATTAGCCCAAATGGAATACTTAAATTGGTTGTGCTAATCCCTGTGATTCTTCCCAAGGAGTTTTTTAATGGCATCTAAGATATTCTTATTTGTAGACTCAACTACTTTGTTTCCCTGAGGATAATAGTTAGATGAAAATTTAAGAACTACCTTGAATTCATACGCCCATTGCTTTAATTGTGCAGAAGTAAAAGTTGGGCCATTGTCACATATTAAAGCGAAGGGCATTCCAAAACTGGTGATGATATGTTCTTCAAGGAATTTAAGGACTATTTCTATAGTGGCATTCTTACATGCTTGAGCTTTTGTCCAGCGGGTACAATAATCTGTGGTGGTAAATATGAACTTGTGTCCAGCAGATGAATTAGGGTTAATCACTCCAACAAAATCCAACACCCATTGGGCAAAAGGTTTAACTTCAAATACAAGTTGGAGAGGCATGGCAGGATTCCTTTCTCTGGAAGTTGCAATCTGATAGGTATGGAAGTGTCTCACATGCTCATGGGTGTCTCTAAAAATACTAGGCCAATAGTAACCTTCTTTCAATATTGGATGTGTTGTAGCATCTCCTAACCCATGATTGGTACCATATTTCCCATGAAATTCCTCAATCATCTCGCAAGCTTCCTAATGATCAAGACACCAGATTTTAATGCCTTCATAATTCTTTTTGTATAGTGTTGAATATTTAATCATGTAATTAGCACTTTTGAGCTTCAAGACTCGTCTTTGCATAGCAATCAATCCCGCAAGACACCTATTCTTGAGCAAGATAAAGATCAAGTCGGTATACCAAGGATCATGAGTGAATGACTCTAAAGTGTATTGTTGGCATTGGATGTGAGGAGTGTCTACTGCCATAGCTTGTGAAAAACCTTGACCCCTTACCAATCTCATGGGATGCATCTCTAAATCAAACTCTTGTAAAATAGCCATCCATTTTTGGTGACGCTCTCCCAATTATGACTACATTATTAGTGGCGTAACTGCCTGGTCAGGTACAATTGCATATATCTTACTCCTTAAGATATAATGTCTAAACTTCTTCACAACTCTTACTAAGGCAAAAGCTCATTTCTCGAGAGCCGAATATCTTACTTCAACATTCTTGAAAGGTGAACTCATGAATGCAATTGGTTTTTCATCTCCTGCTTGCCTTTGTGTCAAAATAACGACTCCAAAATGTAGTGAAGCAAATGAATATATGTAAAATGGCAAAGTATAATTAGGACTAGTCAGCACATGAGCTTCTCCAATAGATTTATTGATCTAGGCAAATGCCTCTCTTTCCTCGGTGCTCCATTCTATCTTAGCATCCTTTTTCATCATCCCATTTAATGGCTTGACTATCTCTGCAAATCCAGTGATGAATTTTCTTAAAAAATCAATCTTCCTAAAGAAAGATCTCATCTCTTTTTTACTTCCAGACATCTGCAATTTTAGCAATGCTTCTACTCGGTCTAGGTAGATGGATATTCCTCTTTCAGAGATCACATGACCAAGGAGCTTCCCTTCAACAACCCCAAATACACACTTCTTGGGATTGAGAGATATCCCATACTTTTGGTATCTTTCTAGTACTTTACACGGGTGGTCTGGATGATCTTCCCTGATTTTGGAGAATATGGTAAGGTCATCCATATATATGATGATGCACTTACCAATCAAATATTTGAAGGTTGTGTCCATTTCCCTTTGAAAGGTTGCCCCAACATTAATCAACCCAAATGGCATTTGACGGTATGCGTAAGTGCCCCACTTTGTAGTAAATGTCGTCTTCATGTGATCTTTGTAGTTCATCAACACTTGGTTGTATCCAGAATAACCATCAAGGAATGACATCATCTATGAACCATTAACAATTTGTAACACGTCATCCAGGGAAGGTAGTGGATAATTATCCTTCTCTGATGCTTTATTGAGGTTACGAAAATCAACACAAAGTCTAATCTCTCCATTATTTTTCCTTACCGGCACCAAATTAGCAACCCAAGTGGAGTGGCATATAGGGAAAATAATCCTAGCAGCGAACAACTCTTGAACTTCCTTAAAAATTAGGGGCTCTATTAATAAATTGACCGGTCGTTGTTTCTGCCTAAATGGCTTCGTATTAGGTTTCAAAGGTATAACATGTGTAATAATAGATGTGTCAAATGTTTTCAGGTCCTCATATTCCCATGCTATAATATCAATATATTCTTTCAGAATTTATAAGATTTTCTCCCTCTTAGTGGGAGTGCAAATCTTCCCAATGTAAACTATCTTTTCTTGACCTTCTTGACCAATATTGTGTGTTTCATATTTTCTTGCATCTGAATTAGTGGTCAATATTTCTTTCACTCTGGGATCGGAGGCAAAAAGCCACTCTAAAGTGACCATACCTTTAGGAATTATGTTTGTGGGGAGATTGACAATTTCTTCTTTATGGTCTTCATCAGGAGCATCTGATCTATCACCTTCATCTATAATCTGCTCCTTGAAAGCACCAGAATTAGCTAGGAAATCTAGGATGTGTCTATCATCTTCAAAGACTTGGAAATGTTTGATGTTGTCAAGTACTGCGGGTATGGAGACGAGCTTTACGTAAAATATTTTGAAAGGAGACTGACCTACTGGTTCCAATGTATTTTTTACTACAACCAATGCATCTAGTATTCCATTTCTTTTTTTGGGTACTAACTAGATATCAAAAGCATCGAAGTCTTCAATCGGCCCCCATACCCAATTCATGTATGTTGCTAGCCTTTTATCATGACACGGATACTGACTTCTTATTTTCTTAATCACCAACTTGGAATCTCCTTGCACTTTTAAGCATTTATCTCCATTCTTATGGGCAAAGAGGAGTCATGTAACTAGGGCTTCATATTCAGTCATATTGTTAGTGCAAGAGAATTGAAAGTTGATAGGAAGCTAAAAAGGTTTTTCCTTTGGGACTAGTTGATTCAACTCGGCTCCACTACCTTGTTTGGATTTGGATCCATCAAACTTCAGAAGCCAAATTTCATCCTTTAATTTCTTTAAATTCTATGGCTTGGGTTCAACAATCGACGGGGGAAGATTACTTTTTGAAAGTGGTTGCTGCCCCTTTAATTTAATATCTTCTATTATCTGAGGTTTCTCATTTTCATGTTCTAGGAGCACTTTGATCGAAGTGGAGGTGAGTTTCTTCATTTGAAGTTCCATGGGATTTCGATTCTCCTCATTCTCCTTACCTACTTTGACTAGAAGGACCTCCTTTTCACACTACTTTGGCTGGGGAGCTTCTATTCTAATTTCCTCTTGTTGAAGAATCACTCCCTCATAATTTAGCTTTTCAATTTCTTCAACTGTGGTGTCATAATTAGTATCTTCACAAGGGACTGGACTCATCAACTTTGTAACTTCATTTTGATAAGGGATGCAAGATACTTCTGAGTGCTCCTGATGATGTATCCTACACCACTGTGGGAGTAGTAAATCTTGTACCCTTATGTTATCTCCCAACAAGCACATCCCTTGTTTCATTCCTGTAATGAAATCCATAATTCTCTCCATATGATGTGAAGAATCCACTTGATGGAACTGGGGAATTGGAGGTGTAGAGAAAGTGATTATTGCATTCACTATATAAACCCTTAGGCTTACTTTAGCATACGCTACCTCATTGGGAGCCCCATAATTTATAACCAATTTTTTTAATTTGGGTTCAGTGTCAATCTGGATCTGGTTACTTACACCCTTCCATGGAAGCCACAAGTATGTAAAGCAAGTTGAAAAGTAACCTCCCAAAGTCTTTGACCAATCTCTACTGAGAAGCATTGCATATACTTCTAAAATATCAACTACTTGGATGTCAATATGACAGGATATGTGCGGATCAGCTCCCAACTGAATATAGACATGTTTCAACTCCCCAATCACATTCACTTTGGTCTTGTCTAATTGTACCACTTTGATGTTTTCATGCACGAGATTAAGACCATGCTTTTGACATATGGAATAAGGCTTCACATTTCCAGAAGCACCTGAATCTACCAGACAGTTATGTAAATTGTTTTTGCATATCTTAAGGCTAAACAAGAATGGAGGGTTCTCAGTGGCATCATTGTTAATATTAGCATTGACTTCATTCAAATAAGCCATCTTAACCTCACTACTTTGAGATTCCAACTATTCTAATCTCTTGAGAAGGGCCTTCTTCTATTCAGGACAATATCTTAACACTTTCATTAATGACATAGTTGTTGCAGTCTTCTCCATTTCCTTGGTAACGTCATATGATCTTTTTACAATATATTCCTGGCCTTTCCCTTGTCTAGGATGTGTCCCTTGAAAATCTTGAGGAGGAGGAGGATTATTACTTGTGTTTGCATCTGGAGGTATAAATCCACCTCTTGATGGAGGTGGTTATGTCAATGGTGCCTTTCCTTGACTTTTGAGATTGTAATGGGTTCTAGTTTGGAAGGCTTGTGCATCGTAAACACACGGTTCACTTTCAGATTCTTCTTGAAACTCTTTGTAAAAGGAATGTGTCAACCAACATCGTTGTATTGACCTTTTCTGGTTTGTCAGTAGATCACCCCTTTGGTTGTGAATCTGCTTGAGCAATCCTAAACATTTTTTTGAACTAAGCACATTTGACTTCTGAATGTGATGTTGTGTCATGCAACCTGCAACAATTAGTTAATAAATTCATATCTATCAGGTTAACACTTTGTGTGTTTGTTATGGTTGTCTCTTGCGTCAATATGTTCATGGTTTACTGTGTCGTTGTTTGGACCCGTGTTCAATTATCTATTGTATGGCTTGGAGTTATATCTTTGGTTTCAATTCTGATTATTATAACCATGTTGATTATTATATTATTGGGATTGGTTATATCCTCCTGGAGGGTTCATCTTTAGTTGACTAAGATCTAAAGTAACTTGTGAAATCGTCTTCTTCAAAGCTTCTACCTTAGCAGATATGTGTGACCCTTGACTCTCTAGTGCCAAGGTTGGGACTTGGTTGGTTGTGTTTAAATTACCATATTGTTGTCTTGTCCCATGTATCTATTCAACGTATTGTGTTTGGATAGGGGTAGCATTGGCATTATTTTGCCATTGCAAAGCTTGTGCGGAAAATTGTTGGCTAGCTTCAGGTTGGGGTGCATAAAGTGGTACCGTGTGTAGACACCTAAAATTGTCATGTCTAATTAAATAAATATTTTATTTATTTAATTATCTAAGCTTAATTCTTCTATTAATTAAATAAATCTTTATTTATTTAATTAATTCATTTATCCTCTTCTAGCCTTATTTCTCATTTAAATAAATACATTTATTTATTTAAATTATCCTCTTCCTAAATTAAATAAATATCTTATTTATTTAATTGATCCCACTTCTTCTATTAATTAAATAAATCTTTATTTATTTAATTAATTCATTAACCTTTTCCACCTATGACACATGTCATTCATCTCTTAATTCATACACTACCTACCCCTTTCATTATTTTATTATTTCTTTTACCTACCCTCTAATCATAGCCGACCTCCTTTTACACCTCTCAATCTTATCCCTCCATTTCATATTGTGTCTTCTATTTAAGGAGATTTTTTCTTCATTATCAAACCCTAATCACTGATCTTAAGGACTTGACTATACTACG
This sequence comes from Cryptomeria japonica, assembly GCF_030272615.1. Lineage (NCBI taxonomy): Eukaryota > Viridiplantae > Streptophyta > Pinopsida > Cupressales > Cupressaceae > Cryptomeria > Cryptomeria japonica. The sequence continues at coordinate 206,956,333 of NC_081410.1, forward strand.
ATCCTACTTGCAACCACATTCTGTTCTTTGTTGAGCTCTTGTGCACATAAAATCTGAGAGCAAATATATCAAGCAAGATCAATGGAGATAGGAAGAATGGAGATCAAAACCCTATTGGACATGTAATGGTATAATCTTTGTGATTTCATTTGATTTGCATTGTCTTAGGTAATCTTCATATGTTATGGTGGATCTTTGTTGATTGTTAGGCTAGGGTTTGGTGGTTGAATTCATTTAGCCTTTCAATATTGTTATTATTGTTATCCATTTTCACCATATACACCGTGTTCATCGTTGGGGTTCCTATTGGTAAGGATGAAGGCACCTCAGGGAGTAGGTTGTAGTTTCCCTAGTTCACTCCTATAGGCAAGTTGTATCCAATCCCCCAAAGTGTCTGATTTAATTCTTGATTCGTGTTGATCTCCAAAGTATAAATTTTTGCTAAGGTATCATTTTGATCTTTGGGTAAACACTTCTTAATAAACATTGCACTCCAGGGGTCAATATGGCTCTCAAATATGAATCAATGGCTATGTTTGGTGCTACTTGGTAAGGAACTCGTAATCTCTTGTATGCCCTTTGCAAGTTGGTATTGCAAGTTGGTATTGAAATTTGTCAAAGGTTCATTGGGCAACTTATTTAGGGAGGCAAATTGATGGTACAAGGTTCCAAGATCGACATAAACTCGAAACTGATTAATAAAAGATTTTTCTAAAAGATTCTAGCCATAAATGGAGTTTGTTGGAAGAATCGGATACCAATTATACTTGTTCCCCCCAATGAATATGGGAAAAGTTAACATACCACATCTTGATGTTGAATGTTATTACAAGTCACTACATCCTTAAATGCCTCAATATGCTCTTCTGCGGACCTAGGTCACCCAAAGTGAAACTTTCTATAGAATTTGTCTGGATTCCTAGGTAGGTCGTGTGTTCCTCCAGGTATATTTCCCAATGCTGTGTGATCTTGGTTGAAGTAGGCCATTGTAGGTGGTGGTGGTGGTGGATGTTGAGTTACGAAAGATGCAGTGATAGGTTGAGGACTAGGGATTGGTTGATCTTATACGTTGGATTTGGATGATTGCACTAGTGAGTCTGTTGAAGATTGTTCTTTGGCTTTATTTCTCTTCTTCATAGTCGTAGGTCCTAACTCTACTAAGTCTAATGGGGAAGAATTACTCCTAAGAACTTTATGAAACCTCTTTGGAGCGAAAGATAATATACACTCCAACTTAGCATCTCAATTTATTGGTTGTTGAGGAGGTGGTTGAGGGTTTCTTTGGGAAAGGAGTTGCCTTTGTGCCTTAGCTTTTATTCATATACCCTTCTTGCTTTCATTGTCAAGGACTTGTCGTGTTCATAATCAATCACTGTGATTCCTTAAAATGTCCCAAGCAAGAGAGTATAGTTGGGAAATGATTTTGTCTTGTTCATAATCAAGGTTGGGTTGTGTGAATGGTAGAAGTTAATCTCCTGGGAGTACCATGTTAGGTCATACTGTGAAATTGCAATTGAAAGTTAGGGGAAATTTTTCTTGTGCCCTCCTTCTAGCGCCAATTTCTATTGACGGGTGTTTTGACACACTCACCAACAGTCGGGTAGTTTATATGAACACTCACCACTTCTCCTAAAAACCAGTAAGTTTCGAGAAACTAACCACTCCAAGGTCTCTATAGTTGGGTCTCGACGGTGATGGGAAGCTTAGTAGTTGATATGATTTTACCTGTCAAGGGGCCTGCTGGTTGAAACAAAACAAACAAAATCATTTTTTTTGTATTTTCAGATTTTCACTTTCTCAAAATAAACAAAAAAAGATATGTTGGGTGAGTATTTTGTCACCAGCGTACCAATGACAAAATATATAATTCACACACATCTATGTTGAGAAATTAATCTCTCCTCTCAGCAAGGAGAGGTTCCCTTTGAAAGTTCTTCTCTAATTAACAAGAAAATTAAAATATGTGGGTAATTTTTGGGCATATAACTCTCTTTTTTTTAGTTTTTGGAGCAACATAATTTCCCTTTTGTGACACCTCCATGGATGAGATCTCCTTTGTAGCGGACACAAAGTTTTCCTCCTACTGTATAGTGGTCTCTTGTACCAAGTGAGGCATCAAGTTTGCAAGTTTCGGTTGTTCCACTTGCAAATCGTTTTGTAATACCACCATATAATCCATTAAGGATGGCTGATGCGGGCTCTTAGGGTACCACTTTTGGTCCTTTGAGCCTAATGACACCTTTACACAAACTTCCAAAAGGCACAAGAAAGAATTTGCCTAGGTTTTTGGGAGATGGTGCTCAACATCCTGTTGAGAACATCGTTGCTTTTATATTGCATGTGGTGTTCTCGATGTTGAACATGAAGACGTTTCTATGAAATTTTTCATTGAAACTTTGCAAGGTGCAGCTGTTGATTGGTTCTATCGTCTTCTAGATAATTGTATTATAAATTGGGCAAGCCTCAGAACACTATTTGAGGCAAGGTTCAAGCCTGCTGAAGATGATCATGCATTGTTAGCCCAGTTGACTCAAATGAAAAAAGAACCACAAGAGCCCATGCAAGAATTTGTGGCAAAGCTCAATAAGTTACACAATCGCATTCTGGTTACTTCACAACCCACTGCTAGAAATTTGAAATGTTTCTTTATTAATGCTCAATTGCTAGAAGTGAGTTTTCTCTTGCGTAGGGATAATCCTGCAAATTTGGCTACTACACAATAGATGGCCATATCAGTTGAAGATGATCTTATCCTTGTTGGTAAGATAAGAAAGGATCCTAACAAGGTTAGGAATAATCAAATTATTGATTCATCATTTTCTTCAACAAATTTTGATGACCCTATGATTCAAAAGCTGGCAAATGAGTTGTAAGCACTTAAGAAGAAAATTTATTCACAAGGAAATACTTCTTATCGTGATGTTCCAAGAAGGACTTATCCAAATTATGCTTCCAATTATGTTGCACGTAATTAGAACAAGTTACCTCCTGCTCCAGAGAGACTTGCATTGGAAGCACCACCTCAAAATTCAGCTACAGGCTATTATGAGGCTAAACAGAATGATCTTCCTCCATTTGGTGACAAAGATGCCAATTTGCTTCAAGGAGAGGATGCAAAATTGGCTGGCAACTCTAGCATCAAATATATGCAGTATGAAGAAGATGATATGCCATATGTGCATAATGGAGATGTCTTTGCGGTCTTCACCTGTTCACAAGCACAAGCAGCACAGCTGCCTGTCAATGTGAAGAGTGATGAATCTACACAAGTCAAGGATTCTCAATGCTTGCCAATTAATATTTATAAGTGTGGAACTCCTTTACCAAATCCTCCAAAAGACAACTTCATTCCGAAAGATAATGTGAAAGATAAAAGTATAAGTGCTCCTTCAACTTCTATAAAAAATTTTGCACCTGTCAATTCGTCTGCACCTATATCAAAGACCATTGCACCTAATGTTTCAAGTTCTCAAAATGAGAACCTTAATCGATCTCTGATGAATTCTTTTCATTCATTTGATATTATAGATCATGCTAGGAAAACTAAAGTACAAATGTCTAAGGTAGAATATTTGAGATCCAATCCGGATCAATTTGATCGTTTGGTCAAATTTGTAAAAGAAAGAGATATTTCCCCAAGTAACCCTCCCAAGTCTAACACATCTCAAAATAACTTAGTGAGTTCTCCTTCTCCTATAGAAAAAATAGAACCATTCTATATCTCTTTGTTGATTAATGGTCACAAGCTAAGTAATTGTGTAATAGATTCTGAAGCATCTGACAATGTTATGCCAGTAAAAGTTGCCAACACTCTTGGTCTAACCTTGACTGAGATGTTTGGTAGATGCTTTTCCATGGATAAAAAAAAAGACCCCCTAATAGGTCAGATTAAGGATGCACAATTTGCTTTTTCTGCATTTCCAGACAAAAAGATTAAAATGACAATATCGGTAGCCGATGTGTCGACTTCCTATGGCATACTATTGGGAAGGAATTTTTGTAGAGATGTTGGAGGAGAGTTAAATATGGATATGACTGAAGAATGTATTCCTATCAAGGGGGAAATCAAAAAGTTATATCCAGAAAAGGAATCACAATACACCATTGTGTAATTTGATGATCAGTGGGCCCAGATTCTTTTTGAGTCATCAGGTATGGGTAACTATTTCTTATATGTTGACGATGAGTTTGAAGTCATTCCTGAAATTGAGGACATGGTTTCACTTGATGAAATTTCAAGTTATTGTGAAAGTATTGTTGCGGAATCCATGGGATCTTCAACCCCATGAGAGAAACCTCTCAATTTTGATACTATCAGTGTTGGTGGCCCAATAATGTTTGGACATTAGAATTTGAAGGTAGTTGTTCTTCCACTGGATCAGGAACTGGTATTGTGTTAGTGTCTCCTGATGGTAAAATCTTCCCATTTTCCTTCAACTTACAATTTGACAATACTAATAATACTATTGAGTATGAATCTCTTGTTTTTGGGATGAATGTTGCTCAAAAGAAATGGATTAAGAATTTGCATGCTCAGGGAGATGCTGAATTGATTGTTTGTCAAGTCAGAAGTATCTATCAAACAAGAAATGATAAGCTAAGGCATTATCGTAATCTTGTGTGTGACTCAATTGAGGCATTTGATGCCTTTGATTTATCTGTTGTTTCTTGTGAATTCAACGATAGATAAGATTCTTTAGCAGTATTCACAACTTCATTGGTTCCACACAAGGATTTTTCAGGATCAACGTATATGATTGAAATGATTTTTTGACCAAGTGTTCCTGATAATTCTAACAATTGGCAAGTGTTCAATGATGATCATCATGTAATCAATTTCTTGCAGATATGATAATTTTGATGACTTGTATTTTGATGGTAGTCAGTATCTTTCAAAAGATGTCATTGAAAGTGTTGATGCAAAAACTGGTGAAAATTTTCTATAATTGAAAGGTAATAAGATTCCTAAGGTTCTTGTTTCTCTTGAAAAGTTGTTTGACAAGCATGATCGCTCTGTAAAAAAGAAACAAAAATCAGGTGCTAGTACAATGGAGTACAAGCAAGTGAATATTGGAACAAATGAGAATCCAAAGATGATCAACATTGGAAAATATTATTCATATGAAGAGAGGCGTAAGTTTGTTGCATTATTGCAGCAATATATTGACATATTGGCCTACTCTTATGATGACTTGAAGTATTTTCGTCCTGAAGATCTTCGTCATGACATTCTGTTGAAGTTGGGTGTTGCTCCTTTTTGTCAAAAGAAAAGGTAGTACAATCGAAAGATTTTTTATATCATTTTTTTCCGAAATTCAAAAAATGTTAAAGGCAAGAATAATTTTCCCTATTCATCACTCCACCTAGATAGATAATATTGTGCTCGCGCACAAGAAGAATGGTGAGATCCGGATGTGTTGATTTTTGGAATTTGAATCAAGCCTCTTTGAAAGATAATTACCCATTTCCTATCATGGATCATGTCTTACAAGTTGTTACTGGATCCGAAATGATGTCCATGTTGGATGGATTTTCGGGATATAATCAAGTGGAGGTTCTTGAGCAAGATCAACACAAGATTGTGTTTACCACACCTTGGGGTACTTTTGCATATCGTAGGATGCCTTTTGGGTTGATAAATGCAGGAGTGACTTTCCAATGTGCAATGGACTTGGCTTTCTGAAGTTTTCTTGGTAAGTTCATTGCAGTATATTTGGATGATCTGATAGTTTATTCTAAGAAGAGTCAAGATCATTTCTATCATTTGCATCAAGTGTTGGAGAAATGTCGCCAGCATGGGATTTCTCTTAATCCCAAGAAATCTGTTTTTGGGGTTACTGAAGGTAAGTTTCTTGGGAATATTGTCTCAAGAGAAGGTATCAAGATTGATGCTGAAAGGGTAAAGGCCATTCATAATCTTTCCTTGCCAGTAAGTAAGACTATTATGCATTCTTTCTTCGGTAAAGTAAACTTCTTGTGAAGGTTTATTCCAGACTTTGTTGAATAGACTCTTGACATAGTTGACATGATGAAAGGAAATTCTCTTTTCAAGTGGACTCATGAAGGAAAGAAATATTTTCATGAAATTAAGGAAGCCATGGCAAGCGCCCCCGTTTTGGTGTGTCCTGATTACACCAAAGAATTTATCATGTACAGTTATGCATCTAATCATACTTGTTTAACTATATTGATGCAGAAGAATAATGAGGGGGTTGAATCACCTATTGCGTTCATGAGCTATCCATTAAAGGCTTATGAATTGAAATACTTGGTAATGGAGAAGCATGCCTTTGTTGTGGTTAAAGTGGTGAAACATTTTAGATTTTATATTCTAAATTCACATGTCATTGCACTTGTTCCTAATGTTGTTGTCAAATCAATTCTAACACAACAGGAATTTGGAACTAGAAGGGGCAACTGGCTTGCCAAAATTCAGGAATATGACATGGAAATTAAGCCTACTAAGTTGGTTCATGGAAAAGGTTTGTGTCAGTTCATCATTGATAACAAATTAAGTGATGAGGTAGTGCTTGAAAATGAAGGTATGAATCAAGATCTTCCCAAGGTTTCGTTTGTCAACACCATTGATGAGTGGTATTTTGATTTGGCATATCTTTTAACATATGGTGAGTGTCCTGCAAATTTTTCATGCAAAGAGAAACAGACCTTGAAGCTTAAAGAAGTGAACTTTGTCTTATGGGACAATGGTCTATATAAGAAGGGTCTGGATGGCAATTTCCTGTGTTGCGTTGACAAGCAACAACAAGTAAGGTTACTTCAAACTTTTCATGATCTTGCTTGTGGTGGGAATTTTTCTACTCTTGTTACTACACACAAAATTTTGCATGCAAGATACTATTGGCCAACATTGTTCAAGGATGCATATAGTTGGGTTCGAAAATGCAACAATGTCAGTAGTTTGTTAGTAAACTTAAGCTAGTTGCACTTCCTCTCAAGCCAGTGGTAATTGAAGAGCCATTCCAGCAATGGGGTTTGGATTTCATTGGACCTATCAATCCAACATATAGTGTGAGGCACATGTATATTCTCACTATGATAGATTACTTCACCAGGGTGGAGGCGATTCCAGCAAGGCAAGCTACTTCAGCAGTGGTTTGTCAATTTTTGAAAGAAAACATGCCAAGGTTTTGTGTTCCTCATAAGATAGTAACTAATAATGTTTCTTGTTTTTCATCTTATGAGATCATTGAATTTTGTTTTGATTATGGTATTACCCTTTCACACTCATCTGACTATTATCCGCGAGGAAATGGTCAGGCCAAGTCAAGCAATAAGAACCTTGCTACTATTATTAGGAAGCTTGTTGATGAGAAACAACGGACTTGCAATAAGGCTCTCTATGATGCGCTATGGGTAGATTGCATAGCTCCTAAGAGAGAAATCGACATGTCATCTTTCTAAATTTTGTATGGATTGAATACCGAGATTCCTATCACTTTGGAACTTCCAACATTGAAGCTTGCCAAGGCCATTGAAGATGAAACTTACCAAGATTCGCTTTATAAGTGGATTATGTTTCTTTCTCAATTGGAAGAAACAAGAGTAGAGGTGGTGGATAGAATTGTTACACACCAAAGCCAAGTGACAGTGTTGTTTGACAAGAAGGAGACTTCTCATGAGTTCTTTGTTGGTGATCAAGTCTTGTTATGGGACAAGAGGAGGGAACCAAAGGGTTTGCATAGGAAATTTGATTCCTTATGGAGAGGCCCCTTCACTATTCATGAAGTATGTGGCGATCATAGTTAATTGCTCGCATATGCTGATGGTACCCCATTCTCACAACCTCATAGTGGAGAACATTTGAATCTCTTTACTCAATAAAGTGCAATGCAAAGAAATGTTGTACATAGTGTAAATGATTTGTATAGTTTTTCTTTTGAGTCATTTTGTCCCCTGAATTGATAGCCCAATGGATACAGGCACTCAGAGTTCTGGATTCTACAAGCTTCAAGTGGTGTAGCATGTTCCCCAATAAGAACCAACTGTTGTCCTTGATTTTGGTGCGGCCTAAATCATGAGGCAACCCTATGAAACTTATCTGTTTCATACCTTAGGGATCCAGGAGAGGCTAATTGACCTTGTCGATTAATCATTTTTTGTTTCATGTCTTTTCGTTTAGTCATTTTTGAGTTTTTAAGTTTTCTTTGTTTACTGACATGTCAGGTTTTAAAACCCAACATGTTAGTTAGTTGAGTCAGCATATCAAACTTTAAAAGCCGATGTGTTTGTTGGCTTTCCTGACAGGTCAGGTTTTAAACCCCAACCTGTCAACACGAAGTTGCATTTATTGAAACTCATGTTATCTTTTTGTTAGTTATAATGTCTTTTTAGTTTGTGTTTTTGGCATTTTGAGTTGTTATTTCTTCTGATTTGGCATTTTAGCTCGTCTCCCTCCTCCTCACACGCACTTGGTGATTTGCAATTCGGATCTATCCAATTTTCAATCATTTTTGTACGTGCTAGGTAGGGTTTTCTTCTTTCATTTTTTGTTTGCTAGGGTTTCTTGGTTTTTGTTGTTTGAGTTCCATTTTTCTTCTCTCTCTCTCATCGAGTTTCACAACTCAATTTTAGATTGGTTTTTCCGTTTGATTATATCCTTGCCTTTTCTGACTCTCATGTCAAGCTTCAAAACCCAACATGAGGAAATTCCTTCCCAGGACCTACATGTCGGGTTTTGAAGCTCGACATGTGGGTCAGTTGTGTAAACCTTCAACTCACATGTCGAGGTTTGAAACCCGACATGTGAGGATACAATACCCTCAGCTTTCATGTCAAGTTTCAGCCCCCAACATGCGAACCCTTAACAATATTTCAAACTAATAGGTCAGGATTTGAAACTCGACGTGCTAGTCAGTTTGGTTCCACTGATACATCAGGTTTCAAACCTTGACCTATCAGTTATTTGTAAGTCTAACTTGCCATTTTTTCCAACTCACATGTTGGGGTTTGAAACCTGACATGTGAGAGTCAAGTTTCCTCAAGTCGCATGTCAGGTTTCAAACCCCGACATGCGAGCTTATATATTTTGCACTTCCAACTTATAGGTCGAGGTATGAAACCCGGCTAGCCAATCAGTTCCACTGACATGTCAGGTTTTAAACCCCAACTTGTGAGTGTCTTTTTTTTTGCAACTAGCAGGTCGGGTTTTAAACCTCGACCTCCCAGTTTTTATATTTTCCCTTTCATGAGCCAATTTTAACCAAGTTTTCGTCCTGTTTGATTCTGGATCTCTAATTTGTTCTTCTGATGATGAATACTGTTCATGGGCCTAACAAACATTTTCTCTACAACATCTTTGCTAATTCCCAAGCCATCTACAAGCAAGGCAAAGGCCTCTCCCAGTCACATAGAACCATCACCTGGCAAACATGTGTACAAGAAGATGAAGTATAAGTACGATAAGTAATTGAATATGTTCCCTGAAATCTCGGTGGATTCCAATGTGGCAGAGATAAGAGATACTGAAATTGGGCATGTGGATATGAAGGAGTTTGAAAATAAAAGCAAGAAGGCTCTGTCCCATATGATAAATTTGATAAGGTCAGAATTGCATAATTATGTGTCTTTTCTTGTTGCGGCTCATGATCCAAAATTTGTATTGGTTGTGGCAGAGAACTTTGACCCAAACACTCATCAGGTAAAGGACGCTGATAATAATATGGTGATGACACTGGATAGTGTATTTTTCAACAATCTTTTTAAGGGTCTAAAGGAAGTTGAAGTTGTTGATATAACCATGGAGAGTGCACAAGCATACTATGAGAAGCACACAGACAAGTGCAAGAAAAAACATCATGTTTTTTTGTATATGGTGAAAATGGATAACAATAATAACAATATTGAAAGGCTAAATGAATCCAACCACAAAACCCTAGCCTATCAATCAACAAAGATCCACCATAACATATGAAGATTACCTAAGACAATGCAAATCACACAAAATCACAAAGATTATACCATCACAAGTCCAATAGGGTTTTGATCTCCATTCTTCCTATCTCCATTGATCTTGCTTGATATATTTGCTCTCAGATTTTATGTGCACAAGAGCTCAACAAAGAATGGAATGTGGTTGCAAGTAGGATCATAGAGTAGTCAATTGATCAAGTAGTTAGCTTCTTAGATCATTAGTTCATTAGGGCATTAGGGTTTGATAATGAAGGAAGCATCTCCTTATATAGAAGACACTATATGAAATGGAGGGATAAGATTGAGAGGTGAAAAAGGAGGTCAGCTATGATTAGAGGGTAGGTAAAAGAAATAATAAAATAATGAGAGGGGTAGGTAGTGTATGAATTAAGAGATGAATGACATCTGTCATAGGTAGAAAAGGCTAATGAATTAATTAAATAAGTAAGGATTTATTTAATTAATAGAAGAATTAGGCTTAGATAATTAAATAAATAAAATATTTATTTAATTAGACATGACAATTTTAGGTGTCTACATTTTGCCCCTCTTTGAGACAATGTGGCTTGTCGCGTTGTTTCAAAGAAGATAAGATGAACTGATACAAAGTTGCCCCAGAATAGGAATGATATGCCCCCTCGAGAGATTGGATGAAAATGTCTGGAAAGATTGCAGACAATCTCTCTATAAGAAAGACAAGATAGAATGGATTGATCAGATAAAGTGACAAAGTCACGGGATAACGAAGACTGACTCAGGAAATGAATGCGAGGGCTAGGGTAGGCTATAAGATAGACCACGGGGGAAAATACATCCTCATTGTCATCTACACATTCACAAGAGCATATTGCAGAGCGAAAATAGAGCAGGAGCAGTCAGCAGCGATGGCTTTCACTCACAGATTCGACCGCATTCGCCGATTCCAGAGGTCAGCAGAGGCAGGAGAGCCGGTAAGTACCACCAAACCTCCTTGTATTTTGATGCATTTAATTTTGTCATTAATGCATGTCGAATAGGGTAATAAATGCGCTTAGACTAGGGTCCAAAAAGTGTCAAAAAACATCCAGGCACGTCTGCGTTGGTGCCACGGGCATCTATGTTCGCTAGGCATGTCTGTGTTTGTGCCAGGCGTGTCTATGTCTGGACCCGTGTCTGTGTCAATTGCGGCCGCGTCTGTGATGTTCAGGCGCGTTTGTGAGAAGAAAGCACGTCTATGTCAACTAGGCGCGTCTATGCAGAGCATAGGCACGTTTGTGTCAGACAGGCGCGTCTATGCAGTCTTTGAGCACGTTTATGTCATGTAAGCGCGTTTGTGTTTGAAAAGTATGAATTTGCATCTTCTAGGTCAATCAGTAGTTTTGTGATGAACATACGCTGTCGATTGGATAAGCTGCTGAGAGGATACACTCAAGCAGGTCCTCTAGGAAGACTAGGATAGATCAAGGCACTTTGTGATGAACAGTGAGTACCAAGATAGAGTACTTTGTGATGAATAGGGAGTACTAAAATATGAGCAGCACTTTGTGATGAACAGGGAGTGCAAATGTGAGTAACACTTTGTGATGAACAGGGAGTGTCACACATGTAGTACTTTGTGATGAACAGTGAGTACCACTAGGATAAATAGCAACACTTTGTGATAAACAGTGAGTGTCACTAGGGTAGATAGACATATGCATTTAGATAGCGAGTAGCATTTTGTGATAAACAGTGAATGCCACGATGACTGACAGGATTGATTTGTTTGACTGCAGGAGTATTTGCCAATACTAGAGTCATGGGAGAGATTCCCGTCGACACAGAGGTTGTGACCTGAGTTGACAGCCGAGGACAGAGCTGCTATCGATGAGATGGGTCTGAGACATGTGTTGTATGTGCCTGAGTTTCGGGCAAACATGGGTTTGCTGACTGCATTAGCTGAGAGATGGCATTCTGAGACGTGCACATTCCATTTGCCTATGGGTGAGATGACAGTCACCCTAGAGGATGTATACAAGATTCTGCGGGTACCGATCGATGGGGAGTTGATCCCATATGATGGAGATGGTGACAGAGAGGCCCTGAGATGAGTATTCCAGGACCCTAGACTGGAGATGAGGGCAGGACACGTGGCATGGGACACCATGACAGCCACCGGGTTAGCATTGCCGGCAGTGATCAGAGGAGCTATCAGTGGGTTCCTATGTACGGATAGGGCGACACGGTGATTAGCTATGGGCTGGGGGGGAGCACTGGAGACGCTGATGACACAGCATACCAGATATGCCTAGGGACCATGTGTGCTGGCACACTTGTATTACGAGCTGCATCAGTTTGTTTATCATGGATCAGTGGGATTGGGCTGCGGAGTTACATTGCTGCAGGTATGGGCTTATGAGCATCTGCCGGTTACCCAACCGATACACTTCAGGGGTAGAGGTTATGGATGCAGCTTTGTGCATTTGTACGATATGATCACATCACAACCATGGATTGGCAGGCTAGAGTACTTGCGGCGAGTGATTGATGACATTGATGAGGTCATATGGCGACCTTATCTAGGCTGCGAGCAGTGGGAGGATGATGCAGTTGAGCTACCGTACACCTTTTGAAGCAGGTACCTGATTGGTTAGATGCCCTATGTACTAGAGAGGTAGCGGGTAGACAGGATTGGCCGATAGTTTGGTCAGATTCAGAGGATGCCTCGGGGATCAGGCATGTATGCCCACACCGTCAGAGATCAGGCACAATTTGGGCCGCTACTGTCGTATGATCAGGCAGTTACTTAGCTGGTGGAGATGATGCCTCCACCTTGGGACATGTGGCCCAAGATCGAGGACGCCAGGATGGATGCTGAGTATACAGCATATTGGGCAGAGCATCCATTCCCACGATTGATAGATCCTAGAGAGGCACTGGAGGGAGATGGTGGGGGAGATGATGAGGATGGTGGAGGTGATGGGGGCTGAGGCCGATGGAGGAGGAGGGGAGTAGTTGGAGAGAGGAGGGTGGCAGCTCGGAGGGTGGGTGGTGAGGAGAGGCAGGCTCGGGTGGTGAGGGGTCACGGTGGATTGCCGCTATAGGTACCAGCAGCACAGGGTCCTGGACAGGTACAGGCACAGGGACAGAGATAGAGACAGGCACCAGTACAGGTACAGGTACAGGCATAGGGGTAGGCACCTGGACAGGGGGAGCCACAGGCAGAGGCAGAGGGGGATGACCCAGTGGAGGCTGAGCTGCTGGATCTGAGGGAGATCTGCCAGGGTCAGGCAGATGAGATCCAGGAGCTAGAGAGGGAGAGGGATCGGCTCAAGATAAGGCTCAGAGATACTGAGCGGGAGCGAGATCAGGCTATCCAGCGTTATACAGAGGCTGAGACAGCACTAAGGGCAGGGAGATAGGTAGCTGAGGATACAGGGGCAGGATATGCTTATGTCCTGCGGGCAGGAGAGGAGATAGCCTACTGGAGGGACCTCTACTATAGTGCAGTGCCAGCAGATCAGCGGGCGAGGAGCTTCCATAGACCGTCGCGTACAGCGACAGCTATGGAAGGGAGCTGGAGGAGACAGGCATCGAGTGGTGGGGTCATGGGTCCTCCACCACCACTAGATAGAGGAGACAGGAGGGATGATCCTGGGGCGGGTCCTTCAGGGGCTCAGATTCCACTGAGGCCAGGCGGCTTCGAGGGAGGGAGTTCATCATAGCCTTAGAGGGCTCCCTATGTATCATTTTTGTACCATTTTTGTATTGTAGACACCTGCAGGTGATTGTAGCCATATGATTTTGACATCATTGTATTATGACACTTTATATATATATATGAGATGATTCATCTTTGTGGTAGCTATATGCATGTGTACCTATGTGATGAGATGGTCTTATGTGATGCTTATGATATGGATGCAAATATGTATGTAATGCAATATTTTTGTTCTTTAATGTTTTAAAATGTGTATGCCAATGCAAATGTGAATGTATGAAATGCAAATGAATATGATAATGCAAATAATTATTGTGCTAACAGGTGTTGCTTGCAGGATGGGATGCAGTTGTGATATCTATATGTATGTATGAAATGCTTATATGTGGTAATGTAGGTGCAACTACATGAAATGCAAATGTTTTTGGTGTGTCATTATACTCAGTCATGTGATAGCAGGCTACGCGGACTCGAGAAGGACGATGGAAGTCAATCAAGAAAAGGGGGATGGAAGACAGAAGATATGAAAGTGAAAGAGCTTCTTGTGCGTTACCATCATTGAGCTTTATTATGGCAAAATAGGTTATGACAATCGAGGCATATGTTCGACCCAGAAAGTCATTGTACCTGTTTGCATGGAGATAAGACAGTCACAAACAAGGAATGCCCCAATTCATACTAGACTCTCAGTGTCCTCATATCCTTGGACAAGTCATAGCATTACTAAGAGACAATCCATAGACAGCAAAGAAAAATAGGTGACAATACCCCATCCTCACCATTCTAGTCAAAGACATCCTGGAGATAGAATCTCTTGTCAAAGACATCCCGGAAAAGCTAAAAGACATGTCACCAAAAGATAAAATCAAAAGAAAACCAAGACTCGACACCAACATCCACTGTAGTCCTCAAGTTTGTGTCTCTTGTCACTTGTATAAGTCTTATTTGATTGTGGTCACAATGTTTACTTTCACAAAATGGATAGATAGCACTGAACCATATGTTGTCTGAATCTGTTGAAAGATTTGATTTGTTGAAGCCCATTGTTGCTGCTGTGTCTCATCTAAAACTGACTGAATCCATGAAACTAATACTTTATTGCAGAGAAGATGGAACTTTATTGCGGATCTGTGATGCAAATGTTGCTTTATTGCGGATTGTGCGCGGATAGACTGAAGAAAGCTGGAAGAAACTGTACTCCTCGAAACATGTGATGTTCTCAGTTCCACACCCATTACTAGACGTAGGATTTGCCTTAGCCACAGATAGGATCTGATTTATTATCGATGGAAAGGGATGAAAAGGGAGGTTTATTATGAATGGTTAACCAATCTTGGGTAGATCAATAACAAGCCATGATGGGAATGGGTAAGTTTATTATGAACGAATAGGTTGTGAGTGTGTGCAAAGTGAAGTGATGAAAGAGAATCCTGAAGGAGGGAGGAGCAATGTCTCTACACATGGCGCTGGTGACCTAGTTTTCACCATGGTACTTGCCCAGGGCACCACCGAAGTGGTTTTCACCATTGGACGAAATTATTTTTCTTTACTTTTTTTGATTTTTCAATGTTTTTTGTGTCACAAGGCGCCTGTTTGCCAGGTTTTCACCAAGTAACGATTTTTTTGTTTTACAATTTTTTTTATTTTTATTTTTTTGTATTTTTGAATTTTTTTTTTTTTTGTATTTTTTGAATTAGGATACTCTGCAGAGCTATGTGTAAAACCTGCGAAGATGCATGCTGTTGATAGGATCCTCCAAAGGTTCACCTTCTGTAGTTGAGAGCTAATATGCACCAGATCCATATGCTGCTGTAATGATGTAAGGACCAAGCCAATTTGGTTCAAACTTGCCCATCTTCTTTTTGTCTTGTTGATTTTTAGGATTTTCTCTGAGAACTGAGTCACCTACCTCAAATGTGCGAGGCTTGACTTTGTGATTGTAGCTATGACTCATTCGTTGTTGGTAAGCCTTGAGATGATTAAAAGCAATTTGTCTTCGTTCATCCAATAGTTCCAGCTCTTGTAAGCGAGAGACCCTGTAGTCTTCATCACTGATGATGTTTTGCAAAGAGACCCGTAAAGAGGGTAGCTCGACCTCAATAGGCAAGATGGCTTCAGAACCATAGACTAGTGAATAGGGTGTAGCTCCTATAGGTGTACGGACACTTGTGCGGTAGGCCCAAAGTGCAGGATTAAGTTGGATATGCCAATTACGACTAGCATCGTCGACTGTCTTCTTTAGGATTTTAAGGATTGTTTTGTTAGACACCTCAGCTTGGCCATTACCTTGGGGGTAGTATGGTGTGGAGAAACGATGGACGATATGGAAGCGATCACAGAGTTCGCGAACATCCTAATTTTTGAAGGGACGCCCATTATCAGTGATAATGGAAACAGGAATACCGTATCGGCAAATGATATAGTTGAGGATGAATGTAGCAATCTGTTTTCCAGTAACTTGTGTTAGAGGCACGGCTTCAATCCATTTTCTAAAATACTCTGTGGCAGTGCTAATGAATTTATGACCATTGGAAGAAGGAGGGTGAATCTTGCCTATGAGATCGAGTCCCCATTGACAAAAGGGCCAAGGAGACGCAAGTGGTTGAAGTTCTTGTGCTGGTGCATGTATGAGGTCTCCATGAATTTGACATTGCTTACATTTCTTGACAAATTGATATGAGTCTTTCTCCATATTGGGCCAATAATATCCAGTCCTGATGAGTTTCTTGGACAAGGTAGGACCACTAGCATGTGGACCACATATCCCTTCATGCACTTCCCATAACGCAATCTGAGCTTCATCGCTTTCTAAACATCTAAGAAGAATGCCATCTAGACCTCGCCGGTATAGGATATCAGCTAAAATGACATATCAAGAGGATTGGCGAATGAAAGTGCGACGTTGGTTATTTGATAGATCAGGAGGTAAAGTATTGTCACGTAGGTATGTGAAAATGGGACCATATAACTGGGATTCGAGACCAACAACGCATAGCGTCATAGTAGGCATGAGCTCGTATGAAGGGACAAAAAGGTTATCCACCAAGAACTCATAGCGGGTCTCATTTGCAGGTAGATCGATCAGTGAAGCAATTGTAGCAATGGCATCTGCGGCGCGATTCTGCTCTCTTGGTAGCTGCTCAAAGTCTATCTTTGTGAAATGTTGTTTCAGACCATCCACCATTTGTTTATAAGGCATTAATTTTTCATCTTTTGTTTGGTAATCACCAGTTGCTTGATGGATAGAAAAGTTGGGAATCCCCAAAAACACGAAGTTCTTGGATCTTCCATTGAACTGCAATTCGTAATCCTGTTGTTAATGCCTCATATTCTGCTATATTGTTAGTGCAAGGAAATGATAAGCAGTGTGATTTTGGTATAGAATCTCCTTGAGGAGTTATAAAGAGGATGCCAGCTCCTGCCCCATGCTGTGTATATGAGCCGTCAAAGTATAGTTGCCATGGCTTTGCATGTGACATTGTCAAAATGGATTCATCTGGAAATTCTGAACTTAGAGGAACATCATCTATCATGGGAGCATCTGCTAATTGATCTGCAATGGCTTGTCCCTTTATTGCTTTTCTGTCCACATACTCGATGTTGAATTTGCTCAGTATCATTACCCATTTGGCTAGTCGCCCAGTAAGTGTTGCCTTATTGAGAAGGTATTTCAATGGATCTATCGTTGCGACTAACTTTGTCTTATGAGTAAGCATGTAATGTCGTAATTTTTGTGAAGCAAAGACCACAGCGAGGCATGCGCGTTCAATTGGTGTGTAGTTTAGCTCATATCCCACCAATGTGCGACTGATATAATATACTGCTTTTTCCTTGCCTTCAGCAATTTGTTGCGCTAAGAGTGCCCCCAATGTTGTTGGAGTAGCTGAAATGTATAATAACAGTGGTTGATCTAGAAATGGTGGCATCAGAACTGGCGGATTTAGAAGATAATCTTTGAGTGTCTGGAAAGCCTGTTGACAGTTGTCATCCCATTTGAATTTGATGTTTTTATGTAGCAGGTGCTGAAATGGATTACACTTATCTGCCAGTTGTGCTATAAATCTTCGAATGGACTGGAGTCTGCCTTGTAAGGATCAAAGTTGACTGATATTTCTTGGTGGTTGCATTTCCAAAATGGCCTTGACTTTTGCTGAATCCGCTTCAATTCCTCTTTTAGATACAATGAATCCTAGGAGCTAACCAGAGGTTACTCCAAAGACACATTTCTTAGGATTTAATCTTACTTTGTATTTTTCCAACTGATCAAAGGCAACTGAAAGTATGTCCAAATATGTATTTATGTCTATTGATTTGACCAAGAGGTCGTCAACATAATCTTCCACAGTTGCATGCATGAGATCATGAAAGATAGTAGTCATGGCTCTTTGATATGTAGCACCTGCATTCTTTAGCCCGAAAGGCATGACATTCCAACAGAAAGTTTCCCATGGACAAGTAAATGATGTTTTGTGTTGATCCTTGGGCGTGATCCTTATTTGATTATAACCAGAGAATCCATCCATCAATGATAACATTTCATGGCCTGCTGTGAGATCAACAATCAAGTCAATATTTGGTAATGGGAAGTCATCCTTTGGACAAGCTTTGTTGATGTCTCTTTAATCTGTGCAAATTTTGATGTTGCGATCTAGTTTACTGACAGGTACCAAGTTGGAGATCCATTCAAGATAATCAATTGGGTGTATGAATCCGACATCGAGTAATTTCTCAAGTTCTGCTTTGACTAGTAGTGCCACTTGTGGATGCATTTTTCTTAATTTTTGTTTTACTAGTTTTGCCCCCAGTTTGACTGTCAGATGATGCATTACCAAATCCGGATCCAATCCAGGCATATCAACGTATGACCAGGTGAAGTTGATTTGCACTTTTTGAAGAAACTTATGAATTTTGACCTTTCAGACTCTGTCAGTGATTGAGCTAGGAATATGTTGTGTGGAACCTCTTATGTACCGATGTTTGTTTTGATAGTATCCTCTACCAACATGGATGATTTTTCCTCATATGATGCTGGGAGAATGTCAAGCCTTCCATCTTCAGGTGCCTCAGAGAGGTTTTCACCCTCGGATACGTCCTTTCTTTTTACTTTTTTGGGGTCAGATAGTGCCACAATGTGGTTTTCGCCATAAGACCCTTGATTTGTTTTTATTTTCACATTTTTGCGACTGGAAGGTCCGACACCCTCACCAAAATATGCCACGCTATTGAGTTCTATGGTGTATCCTGCTTTATGGTCTCCAGGGGGAAGATCATCTTGTATGCCTAGATAGTCAATAAAAGCTTCATCGTTTTGGAATGTATCCAACTGTACAGGTCCTTCATGATCCCAGTCAATGAGTTGGTGGTGAACAAGGGAAAGGCCATTAATGTCTTCAAAGTTAGCGGGGCTAAGAGTGAAGATGTGGTTATATTTGGGTATGTCAAGGTAATTATCGAGGTCATCGATGGCACTCTCCTCATCAGTCTTGATCACGAGCGAATCCCAATTATCATCACTAGTAGCGCATTCTGGGACAGGTGTTCTCATCCTATGTGATTTCAACCTAGAACCTTGAGACAAGGACTGTGTAGACTCCTCATGGGTTGTTTCTTGACCCACTCTGAACTTGTTATAAAATTCCTCTTCTTCTGTGGTTTCACCTGGCTCTCTGAATGTCTCGGTGAGCTCATAGTCACTAGAAGACTTGTCGGAACCCCATTCCCATTCGTTGGAATCTGTGGAATAGCGATTCTCTTGTTGCATTTTGGCAGCTTTGATTTGTAAGGCTTCTTCTGTCCTGTTGGTGTGGACCTTGGAAGTTAAGAAACCAAGTCCTTTCAAGCATTCCTTCTTGAAAGTCAATTCAGGTTGTAAAGGTTCAACGATGCCTTCCTTTCGTAACCCCAGAGGGCTTTTTCCATCATACCTGAATTTTTGTAGACTTTTGAAACCTTTGCCATATTTCTCACATGGAAGATTGACGTGATCTTGTGTTTCCTCTTCATTATCTCTGAAAAGCATTTAGTATAAACCTTCCTCTTCTAGTTCACCCCATCTTTGAAAAATAGTAGGGTCCCATTTGAGCGTCATGATGGAAATTTTCTTGTTAGGATGTGGTCTTCCATATTCTTTTGGGGAACTCATGACTTGTCTTAAGTACATGGTCTGATTGAAAGTATATTCCCCCATGCCTTTGTCCTGAAACTTGCCTCTAAGCTCACCTTGTTTGGATGTCGACGATTTTAATGACTCGGGATCAATGTATGCCGAGGAAGGAACAGCCTCCCAATTACTAGGAATGATGGTCTCAGTCTTTGATTTCAAGTTATTGCAATATATGAATGGATTAGGATCGCCGTTAACTTTTACCTCCACTCCATTATGAGGAAATTTAATACATTGGTGATATGTGGATGGAACTGCCCTCATTTCATGGATCCAAGGACGTCCCAACAATATGTTATAAGTGAGATTTAAATCTAGGACTTGACAGACCACATCCTTTGTAACTGGCCCAACTCTGACAGGTAAGATGACTGTACCCTTGGATGAACGTTCTTCATCATCATATGCCTTAATGGCGATCTTGTTCGTAGAATTCACAGCTTTATCAGAATATCCCAATTGTGTGATAGTGCTTAATGTGCAAATGTTCAGACCTGCTCCTCCATCTATCAGGACTCATTTTATTCGATGTTTGTGTATGAAGGCTTCAATGTGTAATGGCGCATTATGCGGCTGACTTACAGAGGCGTCATCAGCTTCTGTGAAAGTAAGGGAGTGTGGAATGGAAAGGTATCCCACCATGGCTTGAAGCTGGTCCACGTTTAGATCAGTAGGAACAACAGTATCTCTCAAGATTTTGTCAAGAATGGCTTTATGTGCGGGAGATATGCGTAATAGTTCAAGAATGGAGATGAGCGCGGGTGTCTTCCCCAGCTGTTCTACAAGGTCGTACTCAGGTTTGGTTGATGAGGAAGCGGTGTTTTTAGCTAGAGCACCTTGCAAAGTGATTTTACCTCGGCGGGTTGTAACATGACATTCAGAGGTAGGTTCAGAAGAAGATCCAACACCTTTTAGGACAATCTTGGGTCTCTGGGTAGAATTCTCAGACATTTTCTCCTTGATGATAATGGTAGAGACATAATTGTCCATTGAGATGTGATTGATAGTTGAATCATAGTTATAGGATGCTTTGGTATAGTTGGTTTGATCCTCTGTGGCTTTAGCTTTTCCCTTGTCATGTTTTGGGAATGGTTCCTTAAACATCTCATGTTCTTGATTGGATGAATGTCCCTCAATCTCAATGTCGCCTCTATCAATGAGATCTTGTATGATGTTCTTAAGTCAATGACAATTTCCTATTTTATGACCCTTGCTCTTATGAAATTCACAATACTCATCATCATTCCACCAATTTGGTTTGACCTTTGGTTCATATGGCGGGAAATTTGGAATAGTGATTACCTTGTTTTCCACTAGCTTCTTGAAAACTGACTCAAGTGGTTCTCCCAACGCTGTATACTTCCTTCGTGATCTAGAAGTTGTTTGAGTATTCACTTGATTGTTTGTAAAACTTGATCCCGAAAAGATGAATTTGGGTCGCACTGTGTTGGCATCAACAACACCATCATTGACTGTGTTCTTGTTTTTATTCCAAAATCTTGGCTTGTCTTTTCCTTTAAAGTCATCTTTGTTTTCCTTGAATATCTTGATGACTCCTTGTTCAATTAGGACCTTTTCTGTCGCTAAGCCTTTTTCTATGACGTCCTTGAAGGTAGACAAACAAGCTTTCCTTAGATCATAGCCAATCTCTTTGTTAACATTTTGGGTGAACATTTCTACCATTTGTTTTTGTGGAATTTCACAAGAGCATCTGCTGGCTAGATTTCTACATCTTTGTAAAAATGATGCAAAAGATTCTCCCTCTTTTTTCTTGGTGTTGCACAAAGTAGTGACTGATATGTCTGTTTTTATGTTGTAGGAGAAATGTTGAATAAATGCCTCTGCTAGGTCACCCCATGACTTAATTCCAGGTGGGAGTTGGGAGAACCATTCCATAGCTTGATCACCTAAGCTTTGTGGGAATAATCTCATCAAATATGTCTCTTCTGCTGCTACCTCAATGCAAGCTATGAAAAATTGTCTTATGTGTGCCTTAGGATCCCCTTTTCCTCTATACTTATCAAACTTAGGCATCACAAAGTGTGTAGGAAATGGAGGCATTGGAATGCTCTTGTCAAATGGATAAGGACATATGTCTCTCATTGTCTATGTTGGCTTCGGTGTATTTATGTCCTCCATTTTCTTTTGTAAGTCCCTGATTTGTTGTTCCAAACTGCTCTTAGGTGGAGATCAACTTCTTGGACCATACCCCATGCTTGAGGCACCAATTGGAGGAGGAGCATGTTGCATATATGGATGATATTGATCATACACATGTTCATACGGAGGAGGTCTATAATGATGTTGCGTATATGGACCACTTGGTATAGATTCATGTTGAGGAACACCATATCTATTTTGTTCATGTATACCATATTCTACAGGCATGTCATGTTCCATTATGTTGCCCCCAAATTTGACATGAGGTTTCCTTGTGTCCAAATTATGAGCATGCCTTTGAACATCCAATTGCTTTGGTGGTTGATCCTTAGCATTGGTATGTGATTGAGCATATTTTTTCCATAAGACTTCCATAATGGTCTACGAAGGTAAGTATCATATGTTTGACCATGTGTATGTGGGACCTCTGGTTTTTGAAGCAAAGTTGATGGTGATTCAGGTACCATATGTGGTCCTCTATTTCCTCCACTATTAGGTCTCCTTTGATCCATATTGGAGTGAGGTTGTTGCAAAGGTCTATGTTCCATTATTTGAGACATGTCAAAATCATGAGGTATCTTGGCTCCACTTTGTGCCATCATTTGCAAGAAGTATTGTCTATCCCTCCTCATTATTTCCTCAACCAATCGATTGAAATGGGGATTCATAATGGATTCTTCCACATCTGCTGAATGTACTGAAAAGTTGTCCACATTGTCATTGTGTGTAGCATTGTTGTTTATAGTGTCCATGTTCTCAACATTTGGCATGTTTCTATAGACATCCATGTCAGGCAATGTAGTATGATCAGAATTGAAAAAGATATCATTGTCATACTCATAAGAACTCATGTTTGCGGACTCTTGAGCCTCTTTAGTTTCTCTCCTAGATTTTTGGAGACGGGTTTCAACCATGAACTAGGTATTGACCAAGATGTGTGAGACTAGATGAAAAATGGAAAGAGTATGGAAGACCAAGAGTTGAATTGAATGCAAATGAGTCTGAAGTGTACTTGCAATGTCCAAAGTGTAAGACCAAGTATGTATGTAGTAGAGTAGGTGTGACTTCCAAAGAGAGGATAGTTTCTCTTAATGAGGTAAGTTGACCTTGACTCTAAGTAAAACCAAATGAGACCCAAAGGTAAGAAACCTTGATGAGGGACCACTTAGCAAAGTGTTGTTGTAAGTAGTGTGTTGACAAAGTATGATGAGGACAAGCAAGTGACCTTTTGACTCGAGTTTAGACAAATGTGAATGTAATGAGAGATGTAAAGCAATGATGGACTTTGTGAGACCCAAGGACAGGTTGAATGCTAAATGAAACCCTAGAGAGATGACCTAGGAACCTCAAGAATTTTGAAACTGACTGTGTTGTTTGCTGAACTGTAACAGTTTTTCAATTCTGGACATAGACGCGCCTGTATACTTCATAGACGCGGTTTCCCGACGCAGGTGCTTCTCTGCTTAACACAGACGCGCTTCTGAGATTTTCTTGTTTATGTTTGCTAGACTGTAACAGTTTTTCAATTCTGGACACAGACGCAGTTTCCTGACACAGGCGCTGCTCTGCTTAACACAGACGCGCTTCTGAGATTTTCTACTTGCCAAATGCAATGTTGACTGTTGGAACACAGACGCGATTCTGTCCTTCATAGACGTGACTAGACAATACAGACGCTATTATGCCCGACACAAACGTGTTTCTATAAATTTTGTGCAATTTTTCCAATCTGTGGAGTTGTTTTGTTGTAATCAAATCTGACTGTTTGACTGATTTTCATGACAAGAGGACACAGTGTTGATGAAGACCCAATGTTTGCAAGTGTCTAGACTCAAAATGACTCCAAGAAAAGTGTGTTGTTTGATGTAAAAAAATGTTTTGCATACACTTGAAAACACAAAAGACACAATGTTTTGTTGTTTGGTCTTGAATGGTTTGAATGTTTAAAATAAGTCAAGCACAATTCTTATGGCTGGCCAAGACAATAGTTGTTAATCCCACATGGGGTTTTACCCCCGAGGCTACGCTATTCAGAGTGGATACTTAGATGCTTGACCTCACTGGCTCCACCCTCGGCACTCACTTCTTGGGTCAGCCAAGCATCAGTCCCCACGAAAACTCCCCGTGGCGAACTTTGTATCTCTGCTAAGAACCGTATGTGTGTGGGCTGCTACCAGAGGTCTGACCTCCTGCCCCAACAACTAGAAGGATTTGGGCCTCTAAAACAAAAAGGTGCTAGTAAGGGCATCCGCTCGTGTGGCCATACATGCGGCACTTTCAGCTCTGTAAATACAGAAGGCTCCCAGCCGGTAGGGGTTACGCCCTACAACTGATCAAATAAATTTGATCAAACGGGTTTATGGGGAGACATAGTGTCGGTATGAACTAATCAGCACATATTATTCATAGTTTTCACCATGAATACATTTGATTATAGTGGTTCGAATGAGGTGGGTTTTCCTCGCTACCACTTGGGTCGTTCTCTTCTCACTAGTAGTCCTAATGACCACACGGGAAGACAGGCCCTCTAAAGATTAAACAAAAAGAGCCTATTGCTCAAGACACAAAAGACAATGATACAATTTTAGTGCACCAATGGAAGTGTTTGCTAGTCTAGGAAAACAAGGCACACAATAAAAATCCAAAACCCTTGCCAAGGACCTGTACCAAAGATTTTTTAGTAGTTTGGATTGTTTCAAATGATCACCCCTTCCTGCAAGCACACAAGTTAGGTAAATTTTAAAAACCCAAAAGACTTTGTGAAAATAGGGGCCTTCAACCAAATGATTTTGCTTCCCAAACAAGCTGTACCAATTTTATTAGCTAGATCTGAAAATGTTAGTCCAAAAATAAACCAGATCTGAAACCCTAAATGCAAAATCCGAAAATTGAATCAATGAAAAAAATGCAAAATTTCAAAACTGGTGAACACAGACGCGGTTACCCTCTACACAAACATGCCTCTGGGACACAGACGCGATTCTGTGAGACACAGACACGGATAAAAACCACAGACGCGTTTCCCAGACACAAACGCAGATAAAAATCACATAGACGTGTTTCCGTAACACAGACGCGCCTTTCGGAAACCTGCAAAATAAAATTTTGTCGAAAACACAGACGCGATTCCAGATGTCGCAGACGCGCCAGAAAATCAAAAACGCGATCTGAAAGTATGCAGAAGCGAAAAATGTCGAAAATGTTGTCGAAAACGTCAGATCTGCAACTTCAAACACAAAATCTGCAACCAAAGGTTAAATGCAAAAAGGGACAAGAGTCCCACCGAGCGTGCCAAAATGTATATGGTGAAAATGGATAACAATAATAACAATATTGAAAGGCTAAATGAATCCAACCACAAAACCCTAGCCTATCAATCAACAAAGATCCACCATAACATATGAAGATTACCTAAGACAATGCAAATCACATGAAATCACAAAGATTATACCATCACATGTCCAATAGGGTTTTGATCTCCATTCTTCCTATCTCCATTGATCTTGCTTGATATATTTGCTCTCAGATTTTATGTCCACAAGAGCTCAACAAAGAACGGAATGTGGTTGCAAGTAGGATCGTAGTGTAGTCAATTGATCAAGTAGTTAGCTTCTTAGATCATTAGTTCATTAGGGCATTAGGGTTTGATAATGAAGGAAGCATCTCCTTATATAGAAGACACTATATGAAATGGAGGGATAAGATTGAGAGGTGAAAAAGGAGGTCGGCTATGATTAGAGGGTAGGTAAAAGAAATAATAAAATAATGAGAGGGGTAGGTAGTGTATGAATTAAGAGATGAATGACATGTGTCATAGGTAGAAAAGGCTAATGAATTAATTAAATAAATAAGGATTTATTTAATTAATAGAAGAATTAGGCTTAGATAATTAAATAAATAAAATATTTATTTAATTAGACATGACAATTTTAGGTGTCTACATTTTTATCCACTCCGCGTGACTCAACTGTCACTAGATGGCCTAAGTACTTCCATAGAAGTGATTTTAGTGAAGATTACAATGACATGGTTACAATGCTTTCATGGTTTAAAGGTTTGAAAGACTCCCACTACTTCTAGGAGTGGATGTGTTACTATATGAAGGTCATTAGAAAAGGAACAACCAAGATTGACTGGGGGAAGTAAATCAGTGATGCTCTCCGTATTCAGCTAAAGGAAGTCAAAACATCATTAAAATTTTAGATGACTTCATATCTTGTGTATGTAGCCGCCTCAATGAGGCAATATCCAAGACTATCTACCAAAGGAGATAGAAGGTTGTTACTTGTTTGGGATTATTATGATTAGTTAACCATCAATAATCAAGGATCTCATTTCTGAAGAGTCAATGATGCTTTATTTGTAGTGTGGAGATGTTTGTTCAACAAGAATATACACAAGGAGAGAATTTTAGAATTAGCATATGACTTGGTGTTTTCTTTTGGTTGTGTGTTTTTGAAATTTCCTACTTTTACATATATCCACATTGGATGCTTCACAGGTGAACCATTCATATTGCATCGATATCCTTTGGATAAGATTGTCCTCATGGAATTGTGTCGTCAATTGGTACATGTACATGCCAGACAAGCTTCCGCTCATAAGGTAGGTCTCAAATGGCCTAAGCCTATTGGTTGATACTCAGTTCTTACCATGCCCAAGGCCAATAATATGGAGAATGAAATGTTATGAATCACAATGAGGAGGTTTAAAGCTAGAGAGAACTTTGATTTTTGCAACATGAGAGGCAAAATCAAGAGAAGTTATGTTCATGTACATAAGCTCGAGGATGTCTAGGTAGATTGTAAAAGTGATGAAGATGTAAGAAGGATGAACTATAGTCATCTTACATTGGAGAAAATAGAGAATTTGGACTTGTCCAAGATTCCAGATACTATGGAAGATACCAATGATATAGTGGACCATGTCTATTATGATCGAAAAATTATTGATACTCCCTTACCTTTGATTCAATGGTCAAATAAATAAAGAAAATCAATTTCAAAGAGATTTGCACTTATTATGGCTAATACAAACCAATGGCTATTGAAAAAGGGGATCTGGATGAAATCACTTCCTTCTAGTTTAGGTGAAGAAGATAATGATGGTCCAGTGGGGAAGACTTCATAATTAAGAACCAAGAATAAAGAAGATGCTTAGGCGCCCCCACCACCGGTGTCACCATCAAAATCTAAGGGAAAGGAACACAAATTTAAGTTCACACTTAAAGGCCCAAAAAAAGGGGAATCCTCCTCTGTGGGCGTACAACAAGGATCACCCCAAGGGCCTGATCAAACCGAGGAAGACGAACAAGAACAAGAAGAGGGAGAAATTTCTCATGCAAGAGAAGAACACGAACAAGGAAAATTTTCTACTCCAACCACAACATCACCTGTTCATGCTGAGATTCTTTCTATTGACTCTGATTTTGATGAAGAAGTACAAGAACATGATGAGGAGAGAGAATATATTGAGTTGGGTGATGAACAAGGTCAAGCAGGGGGCAATGAAGAATTTTTTACTCTTTCTAGCATTCCTAGCTTTGATGACATTCCAACTTCCATGATTGAGTCACAAATCATGGATTTTAATGAAGTCATGGAACAGGTTACTCAAGAGCAACAACTAATAAATCTACCTACTTTTGCTGCCATGACAAAAACTCCACCCCTGGTGAGCACAATTGTCATTCCTGTAACAACAACTTTAGTTATTACATCAATGCCACTAGTAGATACAACAGTCGGGATAGTAAATGTCTTATCAACCTCTATGTCACTGCCACCACCAGTATCAGTTTCCACAATCCTAGTTGTGACTACTTCTATGGTGCCTATTACTACAATGGCCTTGGTACAAGTGGGACCATCAGCAACAGCAGTATCTTCAAGTTAGTCGCCTACTAGTTTGCCTGCAGTTACCCAAGCGGAGGTCACTACTCCAACCACACAATCAGTCTTGCCTCCTTGGTTGGATATAGTGGCACCAAAAAGGAAGAAGCAAGTTGTCTCTCCAGATGACTTCGACTTCAAACAGTTAGCTCCTTTGAAGGCAAAGACAACCAAAAATCCAAAGACGGTATCAAGGGTGTTGGTTGACCCTCTAAGTACAAGAAAATATGTCCAAGTAATTGTGCCAGCTATAGGTAAAACCAAAAATAATATTCAACTGACATATTATATAGTTAAAAATATCGAGCTTGGGGAATAAACTCATGAGAGCGTGAAGCGGGATTAAAGGGTTGCAAATGAAGCTATCATGAGAAGACTTGATGAAGAATGCTCTGAAAAGATGAAATTGAAGGAAAAGTGTGAGCAACTAACTAATGTCCTAATCAAAGTAACCCAGACTTCCCAGTAGGTAGAACCAATTGTTTCATCCATCGATATAGAAGCACTCAAAAGAATGGAACAAGTGGGTGTTAAGGGTTGAGTGGTAGATCAATGGATTGAAAGATTTAAATCCGAAGGCTCCCTCCTCCTAGATTCAACAGTCAAGTTGTTGAAATACTTTGAAATCATGCAAAGTCAAATACAAGGAATCAAAACCACTTTCACGAAGGTTATAGCTGAAAATGAAAAGAATTTGCAGTTATGGAGAAAGATGGAGGACTTCAACAATGATTTCCTTTTAGAGAATAGAGTGTTAGAAGCAAGAGGAAAGTATGTTCAAATTTTGTCTCTACTAACACACGGGAATGAATTGATCAAACATATGGTCACAAATCTTGAAGGTGAGATTCAGGGTTGTGATGATAATATTGTTCAAGTTTTAGCAAGAATAGTTGATATCCCTTGCTTCATATATGGTAAGGATAATCATCAGTTGGTCACAAGAGATACTATCATCTATGAATTTCAAACTCCAATCTCACGTTGGGTAGAGAAATATTTCACTCTGAACACTTTTGACAGGCTTCTTGAAATACAGGTTGGTTTAGAGTTGCTTGCCTCTTTGCTCAAGGATGGAAAGAAGTAGCATGCGAAGACCAGAGAAGATCAAGTTTCATTGCCTTGATAGATGAAGCTGAGATGAAATCCATCTTGGTTAAATTTGAAGAATTTAAATCCAATGAGGAGGAGAAAGATGAATAAATTGTCCCCTTTTTGACACTTAGTCTTTTCATGTAGATGCTTTTTTAATGTAGTTGTATTTTAAGACACTGTAAGTTTTCTCACAGCTGCATGTTCCCTTTGTGTTGTAGTTGTAGTCAAGGTGGACTATGCAGTTGAATTAGTCAACTGTGCCCACCTTTTTCTCCTTTTCTATCCTATATATAGAGGAGCCTCATTTGTAAATATCGATCTTTCATTGATGCTAAGAAAGACTCTACCATATTTTTTCCCCAACTAAGACTTTGAGCTTTTTGTTGTGGAGATTCAATCAAGCAAATAAAGAAACCAATTCTATTTGATTCCAAACTTTGTGTTGTATCAAAGATTGTTTATATGAGTTAATGTTCCTATGTTCATTGATTATATATGTTCTTTAATTCCTTGGTATTGGTGATATTGTTTATGTGAGTAATAGAGCTTTCCATTTGTGATAAGTAGACTTTGTGCTATTTGCATATTTGGAAAATTTTATGATGTTAAGTGATTAGTGGTAGGCTTTGTATTGCTGCTATTACTTGTAGTTTTAAGGGATTGGGAAATTATACTTGAAGACTCTGAGATGCAAGTTAAATTTCTTATCATTTGTAATCATTATCTTAATTAGAATTGCATTCAAGAAAGACTTTGTGCTTCTTGATTGTAAGTTTAGTTGTTCATTTCATTAAGTATCAAAAGTGATAGAGAATTGTAACAAAGTGGAGGGAGAATACATAAACTCTGAAAAAAAAGTTATATGCCCGAAACTTACTGACATATTTTAAGATTCTTGTTAATTAGAGAAGAAATTTCAAAGGGAACCTCTCCTTGCTAAGAAGAGAGATTAATTTCTCAACATAGTTATGTGTGAATTATATATTTTTTCATTGGTACAATGGTGACAAAATATTCATCCAACAAGATAGATCAAAGAAACAAGAAAATAACAATGAAATTGATACAATAACAACTAAATGATCCACATAGTTAGAATTTCATAATCCAAATATTATCAATACCACTAAATCAACATTCAAATGATGAACTCTAGAAAATATATAAAGTCGAACAACTTTACAAACCAATGGAAATGAATATCACCAAACCAATAACCACCCTATCAATTTAATCCTCATACACCATTCGAATGTGCAATATGATTCATAAAATAATAAAGCATCCAAAAGAACTAGTTGTTGAGTCAGACGATAGAAGTTACCAGATTAGAAAGAACGCAACCATATAGAATACACAAGTAGATCGGGCAATCCACAAGTTGTTTTGTATTAAACTTCAAAGAGTATCGCAAAATATTCTAAACTTATAAAAATATGCATAAAATCTCTAATGGAATCTCTAAAATGGACCTCAAATCATCAATTTGCGGACCCTTACAATGGCCCAAATTCTACAATTTATAGAGTTTTACCCTACATCCTAGGAAAGAATCATGCCTACATACTAGGGTTAAAAAAAGGAAGGAGTTGCAGTCGACATGCAAGTCATTGCTTGTGAACTCCAGTCAAGTGCTACTAAACTAACACTCCATTTTCACTTCCAAAATGGTGCTCCAGCGTCAAGTATTTCGAACCATACAAAGATAATGCTCAAAAAGCAAGTATGAGAAGTAACTCCAGTTGACAGCTCAGTTGGGGTGACGGTGACGGTTCTTTCACCCTTTGAAATTACCTGTTCATCACTTACTTCCTCTTGTAGTTTTGGTAGTTGTTAATGAAGCATTCCAAAGAAGGAGCAGGTGGATCAGCAATGTAACCTATCTAAAACTTGGATACTCTGAGTATCCCTTTCACACTTTATACCTCAAGGCAACCATCACATCCATTAAAGTCTCAGCTTCCTAGTACTGGAATATTACATACATGTACCTATTCATTATATCTGCAGTGAACTCAATAGTCTCTAAAAAATGAGCAGCAACATAGGAATCCCACTGGCTGAGTACACTCTCCTGATGTAATACTCCCTCTTGTTTAAGACTATGACCATGTCCTCCCAACAATTTAGTCAAAAATAGTTCATACTTATCAAGTGTATCCAGGAGCAAAGGATGTTCCTTGATAACTTTGATGCGACCTTGCTCCATTACTTCCATTTTCAACTCTAAAATATCAATGTATGAATGCAAACTAGCAATCATCTCACCTCCTAATAGATCTTCCCTAGTAATCACATCTTCTTCCAGATCTTTGATCTTCTTTAAAGTCTTATATTTTTTTATAAAATTGATGCAGTTGTTCCTCCCACTGTGTAACACAATATATAAGAGCACTTTCATTAAAATTGGCTTCTTCTACCATCTCCATTGTGTTTTACAAGAATGCTTTCACTTTTCCTAATTGGTCCTTCACCCAAACTTTAACTGATCTGGCCACCTTTTTAATTTCATATATAGCTTTAATATCACCAGGAGGGAGTGATGAAGTGGATGGCAAAGCATCATCAGTTCCGGAGTCAAGAGGCTTGGCTATCTCCATAATCAACTGTTTGTATAGCCTCAATTGTGCCTTAATCTCTGCCTTAGTCTTGTGTTACTTTTTCATCCTTGATTGGACAGTAGACATTGCAGCAACCAAGGTAGCCATCTCTCTCCACTTGGTTTGTTTACCCAGATTAACCATAGACAATTGATATCTGGGAGTAGCTTGAGAGGATCCTTCAGCATCCTGCACTAGTGTTGCTATATCAATGATTACCTCTCTGAAGTATGTTCTTGAAAGATGATGAATAGTTTTTTCCTTCTTTGTTCTCCTCGGAGACTCTATAATTGCATCTTGTAATATCATACTAGGGCAGATGACCTTCTCTTTCTTCTTAAAAGTAAAACTTAACCATTGTGGGACAGTGTCGTCATGTTCCTCTCCCTGCACTGCTACTTTTGCAATGACCTTATGAGCCTCTAATTTTTGTGCTTCATCTTCTTGTTGTTTATTTCCATCATGTTTCTCCTCCTGTGGATGCTCTTGCCAATCTTATTGATCTTGAAGAGTTGGTGGTCTTTAGTGAAATTGAGCAACTTGTTGGGCGAGACTAGTTTGAAGAGATTGGTAGAGTTGTTGATGTATTTCTTCTAACTTTTCATAAAACTCTTCTTCAAATTGCCTCTGTGTTTCATACGTATTCCACTTATCATCTCCTCTCAAATGTTGCAACAAAATCTTCTGATCCTTAGGAGTGAGAACCATCCTTTCATCTTCTTCATCATCAAGTGCCCCTTCTCTTGTAACTTGTACATGAATCCCCATAGGTTGCACTTGTACGGTTGGCTCTTTAGTAGCTATAACAAGTTCCTCCTGGGGTTCTTTTTGTTTCTTTTCCACTTTCCTCTTCTTTTCTATTACTGAAATAGGCTCATCATCTTCATCTGAATCTATCTCAATGTTATGGATGATGACTATTTCTTGTGTTGGTACTAGAGTAGGTGTAGCTTGTTGTGTAAAAGAAGCAACAGGAATTTGTACTTCAACTTCCTTTGCTTTAAAGGTAAGAAGTGGTGGTGTTTTGGTTGTCCTAGTTTGAGAGGCACCTTCACCTCGAACAAGACCATTTGTAGGAAGAATGGGAGTAATAGAAGCATGCGGGATAGCTTGTAACACTATAGTGATCCCATTCTCCGCAACAATTTTCAAAAATTGGGGCTCTTTCATCTTAACATCCAATTGTCTCTTGAGATCTCGATTGTTAATTGGTGTTGATGCTTCTTCTGAATCAGTGGAAGTGTCATTCTTTGAATCAGACCTTGTTATCCTTGCATATTCTTTATGTACCTTGGTTTGGGGGTTATCTTTTGCTTTCCCCTTCTTTTTTTCCTTGGTAGCACTAGGATGGATCCTTAAACTCAACCATTGCCTCGTCCTTTCCAAAAATTTTGTTGTAACAATTTCAATGTCCAACTCTTCTGGGTTGGACCATCTGATAGGAGTGAGTGATCTTTGATAAATTCCCTTCTCTTTGAATGTAGGGTCAAGTAGTTCACCGTTATCTCTTAGCTCCTTAGGATTTATTTCAATCTCAAAATTCCTGATTTGGGGCACTGACAACCTATAATATCCCTTTTCTCTTACTTAAAAACTATCTTGGAGGTTGGCCCAAAAATCCTCCAATACGGGCTTATGCCCTTCATATGATTTTGGCATCATTTGCTTCAACTTTCCATAGGGATCATACCACTCGCGAGAATAATCAAACTCCTTTAAACTCAAATCTTGCAATTCTTGCTCGACTTCCTTTGCTACTTGAATGTTTGGACATGTAGAAATGCTCGAGGGAAATAGGCAAGGTGATTCTGGTCTTGTGTTTGAGTATCAACAATGGTTGAAAACCTGCCAACTGCCTAGCATACTCCAAAATAATTATTTTGTTGTTGCAGTATATAGGTAGAAGGAATGAGTTACCTATAAACCCGCTAACCCAGAGGTAAGTAGACCATTTGTTTTGCAAGGACCAACACCCCCACATCTTAACCATTTGCATGGCTTCTACAGCTAGCCTACATCCTACATCTCCTGTCAATTTTATTATTACAGCATAAATAAATGCATCATTTATTATCTTAAAATGCAGTTCGGCTTGAGAGAGAGGTAGCTAAGTGTATTACTCCCATAAACCTTTTATGTCCTGGTTCTTCTCCTAATTTTTCTTTAGTCTTTAACCCTAGAAATTTACTAGCTCAGGCGACTACCCATACTACATAAGAAGTCATGAAGAACTTCTTTGTTTATTGGACTATAGTCATTTGATTATGAATATTGTTAGAGATGATTTGTGGTCAGTCGAAATAATCTTTTCCAATAAAAAATGTGGTCATATAGTGAAACATCCATGTGTGAAAGTGTCTACAATCTGCCTTTCCAAAGGCTCTTAGCATAATAATGAGGTCTCTTTGGGGCTCTTAAAAATCTGCCCTCAAAATATTTGTTTCTTTGAGGCCGGTTTTCCTTGGATCCGATAGCCATGCCTCATTAATATGCCTTTTTTTATTAGAAGTGTTCTTTGTAAACAAGGAAACAACTTGTTCTTCTATTGTCACTAATACCTTTTCCCTTACTAGTATTCCAAAATTCATTGCTATCATATTCAGGGAAAGGTCCACGATTACATTTCCATCAGCATCCACACACTGTCTTGTTTTTGGCTGATGATATTTTGCAATAGTTAGAATGAGCTCAAGTGACTATATCGGCTGAGGGAAAATGGTTGCTTCTACCAAGCCCGATCTTTTGATTCTTCTATATGGGGCTTCCGATGCTTCATCTTGCAATTGAGTTTCAATGTCCTCCAGCTCTATGTGGCCAATTTATGTATCTGTTACCCACTACACTTCGTCTTGGCGCAGCTTGGAAGCCAGCGTCTGCCCTTGATATTGGTACTTCATTGGTATGAGCTTCTTATCCAATTTTACCTCCTCTTTGGTCTTCTTCTACTTGGGGATGTGTCCATAAATCTCCTTTATCTTGCAAGAAAAAATTCAAAATTAGCTACTCTATCATATTATAAAATCATCACATACTCTGGAACTCTGGGGTTCCGGGGCTCTGAGGCATGTAAACCCTTTAGAACGGCTAATTTCGGGACTTCAGGGTTCTGAAGTTTCAAGTTAAGAAAAGCCAGAAAACAACTAACTTCGAAACTTCGGGGTTTCGTGTTTGGCAATAGACCTCAAAGGTTGATTACAGAACTTCAGGGTTTTGGGGTTCTGAGGTGGGTGAAAACATCATAAGGATCGACTTTGAAACTCTGGGGTTCTAAGGTTGATAAGACTGCCCAAAATACAAACTGTGGGATTCCAGGGTTCCGGAATCCCAACAGGGTAAATCTCTCAAGGACAAAATTTTGGAACTCCGGAGTTCTGGAGTTTCAAGGTGGGAAAGACCAAAATTTCAAATTGATCTCAAGAGTTTGGGATTCCGAAGTCCCAGAATACCGAGATGGGTAAAAAATTCTCATACGGTCACTTTGAAACTCTGGGGTTCCAGGGTTCCGAGGTGGGTAAGATGGGAAAAATTATGGCACCTCAAGATTTTGGGGTTCGGATATCTCGAGGTGCGGAGACTAGGGTTCCGCAAGGCGAAAAAAACAAAAAAAGGCCTAAAATTTATTGAAAACATGCAAATCTAATCTAACCCTAGCTTAAAAAAGCATGAAAAAATGAGAAAGCAAAAAACACAACAAAGGAAACCAACCTAGAAAGATGACGAAACAGAAAACACGGACGAGTGAGGAGGCGAAACTCACAGGAGGAAGAGCTCGGATTTTGTAGAAGCAGTTTGCACAAATGAATGAAAATGACTCATTTCAGCCTATTTATACTCCCTCATCCGTGATCGTACAACCTCACTAAATACAACCTTGAAATTCCGGGGTCCCGAGACAAAAACATAGACAAGCTCGGAACTCTACGATTCTGAGGCTCTAAACAAAACACCAAAGCATACCTTGGGACTCCAGTGTTCCGGAGTTTTGAGGCTGGACACAAATGCATGCTTTAGGACTCTGGGGATCCAGAGTTCCGAAGCAAAACACAAAATAAGCCTAACCCTCTAATCCAATCAATAAAAATCCTTAATGTCCTCAAATTCAAAGTATTCCTCCAACTCTCTGAACCAATCAATTAAATCCTTCAAATTCAGCATCTCGAAAAAACTTGAAATATACACTTTATGTATTTTACTTGCTTGTGCCACTTCTCTCAGAAATATTTCCTCTCTTTTGTCTTCTGTTCCTTCATCTTCTTCCACCTCAATCTCTTCTCCAACTTCTTCATATTAATCCTCAGACTCCAGATTCCTCCACAAACCAGTCAATGCGTTCCAGATCTCGTTCCTCATCTCATTCTTGAAATCCTCCATCATCTGCTCCACCCTCTGGGGGTTCATCCTTCTAAGCGGCATCTCCTCCCTTTCTCCAGTGCAACTGCCTCAACTCGGCGATCTGACTACAGGTTTCAGTTGCCTCACACTCGGTGATCTATTGAACACACTCGTAGCCTACCTCCACTTGGAAATCTATTCACCCAAAGGAATGCCTCAAGGTTCGCAACCACCTCTGATATCACTTGATGCACCCATGGTCTTGTGGGTCTTCAAAGAGAAATGACCAGATCATGCAACAAGAGTAACACAACAGAAGCAACAACAACACATAAAAATGTTATAGATTCTGACATCTGCTTTGTCAAATATTCAACATAGAACATCTCATACTCAACCAGTTACATGCAGGCTAACATGCCATATTACAATCCATCCAGAACTCTCAGAGTTATTCGGATCGCTAATCTTGAATCTAGAACCTCATCTAATCTATGTCCTTTAATGATAATAGAAAACAATATATATATCCTCCAAACACATCTGGGCCGGTCACAAAAGATTACATTAACCAAGGAAGGAAAATGAAATGTGTAAGACAGGTCGGCCCCAAAATGGGAAGATCTCATCTACCAAGAAAAATCCAGAAGTGCGGACCACAAAGGAAGGTCGACCAAGGGCCTAAGGATATTGAGTGTAACATCGAACTGATCCTCAATCCAAGAAATCACTCTAGAAAAGAAGAAATCTCCAATTTAGATGATAAGCTCAAAACTACCTCGAAACCCAGAAACAGTTACTCCAGAAGAAACAAATCACCGAAAAAGAACCCAAATGAACTGGAAATATGGAATAATGCACAATAACATGCCTAGAACCCTAAAATATGATCCGCAACAAAAGATAAACAACTATCGGGATACACTGAACGAAACACTGAAAACTGCTACATGAACTGAACAAGAACAAAACTAAGGAAATGTTTTTGGTTGATGCAAGATTTCTCATAGACCGGGGATGCTCCTGCATCACCACATGGTTAGGTAGTTTGATGACTTCTTCCATTGGGATTTTTCTTGCTGGTTGTTCATGTGTGTGATGGATGTTACTTCTTCTCTTTAGTTCTAGTGCTATGGATTTATGATGTGAATGTAATCTTTGTTATTTGCAAAGATTCATCTATGCTCTTGTAATTGTATATCATTCATGTGATCATTGTATCATGACATTCTACTTGTAATGATTGACTTATATATGTAATGTATTCCATTTATGAGAGGTATTATGTAATCTAATGATATTTTCTTATGTTCATTCTATATGGAATTGGTGCTAGCTATATTATAGGAATGGATAGTTTCTATCATGTTGAATGTTTTAATAGCTTAAGAGCAATTGGTCATTGGTGAAATAAAATTAATGTAGTAACTTGGTAGTGTTAGATTAATTATATCTCATGATTATAATTCTATAGTTTAGATGATAACTTTTTGATGTTGTGGGTAATAGTTTCAATAGGAAAATAACTCAAGTATCTTTAGTTGTTTCTTTATTAGTAATCACGTTGGGAGAACCTTAGGGAATGTAGATGGGTTAATATGAGTTTATTTTTACTGTGTATTAGTGTTACGTAATCATGTAAATTTAAATGTATGTAATTCCATAATAATAATGTGATGTTGCATCTTATATTCCCACTTGTGTACTTAAGATGATGTGATCCTTTTATTTAAGTGTATTGTTACTTATCTCTTTTTAAAAAAAATTATCTCTATATGTTTAGATAGCTTGTTAGTTGACTTAATTCTCTAGGGTTTCTTGGTGGACATTTCAACTTTTTCATTCATTTGTATTATGTCCAAACTTATTACAATTGTAACATAGACCATTAAATGATTCAAATCTCATCTTACTCCTACATTCACTAGCTATATGTCCAAACTTATTGCATGAAAAACAGTTTCCATTGAAAGTTGATGAGTACCTAGTTTGAGTAAGTTTCTTTCTAAAACTACTCTTGTTTTGGACCTAATTGAAACCTTGTTGATCATCATTATTATTCATTAATTCATCCTTGACTTTTTTATTTCCTTTATCTTCTTTGCTTGGAACTTTAGAACTTTCACCTTCATCATGTTGTCCTAATTTTTGAACTTGCACAAATTGGGACGACCCCACATATTTTTGCTTTAAATTTGAGATTTAAAGGCTCTAGACATGTTTTCCAAGGAATTTTCCATCACCTAGGAATCCATTGATGAATCCAAGTCCTTCACCTCTGTTTTTGTCAATTTTCATTGTCTTAAAGTTGGGTTTTTTTTCAATTTCAGGTTTCAGAGCAATCATTGCAAGTAGGAGATTTTAGTACAACATTGTGATTTTAAATCTCTAGGGAATGCTTTCCAAGGTGGAAAGTCTATGTTTCTTGATGATAAATCAATCACAAGCTTATCTTCCATCTCTATGAAAATTTGGGTTACTTTTGGCCTTCGTTTTGGCTATTTTCAGTGTAATTTCGGATTTCAGAGTAGTCACTGCAAGTTGGAGAACTTTTAGATGTCACTGCAAGTAAAGTCACTGCAGGTAGAAACTTTTTGATGCAATTACAATTTTTAAATTTCACTTTATGTTTCTTTTTTCACTTTAAGTGTCTATAGGAACTTTTTGAGGTGAATGCAAGTGTTTGAAATTACAAGTCTTTTCAACTTGTAAAGTGTCCTTCAAAACCCAAAATTGGCCTTTAAGTCATTTTTTCAAACTTGTAAAGTGATTTTAAAATATCACATTACAATTTATTTTCAAAAAGAAACTTGTAATGAACCAAAAATAACCCAATTTGCTCCAAGTAAAGCATTACAAGACATTTTCAACTTGTAATGGGTCATGAAAAAACCAAAATGCTTGCAATGAGGAATTACAAGTTATTTTAAACTTGTAATGAGTCTTAGTTGTACAAGTGTTTTGTGGATTTTTAACTTTCTCTTGCTCATATGTACCCCAATTGGAGAGAATTTTGGCATGAAGAACACTTGGTAAGGTCCGCAACTTTATTGAATCCCCCATTTTTGCTCTACCATTGTCACATTTTTGTAGATTTGAGTTTGATTTTAATGCCCTTCCCTCCATGGTCGGATCTCCACAAGGCGGCTACAAGTTTCTTTCATTCATAAGAAAGTTTTAAATGTTCCCCCTTTGGAAATAAAGAACACTTGTAGTTGGATCTTCAAGGCCCGATTACAAGTGGTTGTGTAAAAGTTTTTCCCTATACTTGCACTTGCAATCAACCTTCGAAAACCAAAAATTGAAGCAAAGTGCACTCAAAAATACTTGAAAATGAGTCTCTAGGATCCAATTACAAGTGTAAACTTGTATTTTCTAATTACACATATGAAATAGCATGTCCATTCTCCACAATCGCAAGTCAATGCTCTTGTTTTTCTACACATGTAATGCAATCCTCAAAACTCGAAATTCACTTGTGAGCCCATTTTTGCATCAATTTATCCCTTCCCTTGTCAATCTTGTTTGCACACACGATATATCAAACCAACAATTCAATCCATGGGAATTTTTTTATAACAATTTTATCTTGAATAAGGTGTTATTGTTTCTTCATCGGTGAACAAAAGAAGAAGAGATACAATAGTAATTCACGGGGCATCCCAAGGGTCAATAATCCTCATGAGGTCATCTAGTGACAAAGTGAATCAAACATGGAAAAATAACACAATGAAGAGAAGAATTTTCTTTCTGAAGAAATGGTACTACCCCAAGCCTATGATAAGGTTGAAGTTCATTGGCCAAGGACACAAAGATCATTAAGGATTCAAATTACCATTTTGGTTCGAGATGTCTTCACTAATCCTGAATACTTCAAGTTTTAAAATCTTGAAGAAGCATGAAGATCATCATAGACAAAGGATGATGTAGTTAGATTCATGTCTTCGAACACATAGAATAGTTTCAATTATGCATTTGTAATTTTTTTTTGACAAGTTACATGTAAAAACATGTTTTGTAATTGCAAGTGTCACTTTTACTTGCATTTTTGTAAAATGTAATTACATGTAAAGAAACTACAAGTTGAGCTAAATTAGGACTGTAGTTGGAATAAGTCATGGTGGTTCAGAGAATTTCTCAAGTTATTTGGGATCCTCACACCTTTTTCTCAAGGCTTCTCTCCTATAAATACTTGAGGGGGTCTATTGTAATCTATATCTTTTGGCAATGCAACAAAATTCTACCAGTTTGTATGTGCACGCTAAGAATTTGAGCTTAGATGTAAATCAAATTGCTTTCAATAAAAGAGACAAGTTGCGTTGAGACTTTGTGCCAATTCAAATTGTTATATGATGACATTTTCTGAAAATGATTGTGATTCTTGTTCTATTGTTCAAGAGGGATTTAAATTCAATCTTGCAGACTTTGAGCTGCTAATTGTATTTAGAATCATAGGTTTGGTTTCCAAGCTTGGTCTTATAGACTTTGGGTTGCTTATCATGTTTGAAACTAGTGTCAAATTCTCAAGTAAGGAGATAACTTGTAGACTTTGTGTTGCTTTTATTTTTATGACTTGTGCATGTAAGGTGAAGGTGCATCATACTCACAGACTTTGTGATGCCATATGTTGTATATTATTCTTATTTTATCATTCTGAAAAAGGGTAGATAGGATTGTGGGAACTAATAAATTTGTGCTTAGTTATTGTTTTCCCATCTTGAAGGAGTTGATGGAAGTCTTTGTACTTTTAGGAAACTTCATTTCTTCTCTTGGTTATGTTTTAAGCTATTATTTCTTTAAAAATTGTTGCTTCTTTTTTGTGAAGAGGAAATATTGTAGTCTTTTCTAATTAAAGAGGAAAGGTTGTTGTCCTACCCAGATTTGATTAAGTATTTAGTTAGTATTAGTAGTAAAGGGGGAGCCTTCCCTAAATTAGGAGAGTTTTATACTCACACACTGTGGCTGAATGGTGTACAAAATTTTCAACCAATACATCAAAACCAAGTTTTCCTTTGTCTTTGTTCTATTTCTGGGCACTCAGCATCACATCAAGCACTTCACTACCACCTTTAATCTTTAATCCTTTTTCAATCTACTCTTTTGCATCCCACAATTCCTTCTTCAACATAGTCGCCTCCTTTTCAAGTTTGGTACATTATTCAATCTTGTCATTTAGCTTTGTTTCTAGATCATTCATAATCTTCCTTCATCAACTAACTTTCTCAAATAGGCAATATTTTCTTCTACTTTCTTGCATTTGTTTTTGCTTTCATCTAGATATGCTATAACATATATCAGTTCTCCTTCCATATCAACAACAACTTCAAAATCCCACTCATTTGGATGCATATTCCCTTCTTCAAACATAGCATTCAGATATTAGATCTACCTTAGTGGTTAAACTATTTATTCAAGAACCAAGCTCTGATACTGATTATTAAACACTATCAAATGTTGATTAGGGGGGGTGAATTAGCATATACTAAAAACTTGATCAAATTTAATATTTTACTTTATCATTCATTTCATTACCTATAACTAAAACTACTAAACCAACACACATAACACTAATATTTTTATGTGGAAAATTTGAACTAGAAAAAACCACAATGATAAAAATCTCACAATATATGTAAAACTAATTAAAGAGTTTTAGGCCAAAGGCCAGGGAGCTCACTGCTCTAGAAGATGACTTGCAAGTTAAGGTGCACAACCTTAGGGCAAGATACAGTAATTACTTGCACATATTGAAGATCACTTCTTCAGGTCAAGATACAATTTTCTAATCTAGTGACATTAACAAGATTTAATTGTATAAAAA
The DNA here is from genome assembly GCF_030272615.1 of Cryptomeria japonica. Lineage (NCBI taxonomy): Eukaryota > Viridiplantae > Streptophyta > Pinopsida > Cupressales > Cupressaceae > Cryptomeria > Cryptomeria japonica. The sequence continues at coordinate 206,998,004 of NC_081410.1, forward strand.
GAATCTATTGGAATGCTAATAACAATTCATAATTTAGTATAGATTAGAAACTATCTTTATCACTACTTTTTTGTACATTGAAACCTTTTCACCACTTCACAATGACTTTGCACAACATACTCTGTGTGTACATGCATCCACACAATGAATCAATAACATCCATTAGGTTGGCCTATTATGATGTAACGTGTTCATACATGACCATTGACCCCAAAACACTCTCCAATGCAAATGTAGAAGGTAGATGAAACATGTGAAGGGTCACACCATGTCGGCACACCTTCCAGATACTCTCAATATAGCTCTCATGCAATTGCATAGTACAAAAACACATAAATCGACCTCAAAAGATGAAACAATTAACTCATAATAAAATCAAAGTTCAATTTAAACCACCAAAAAAACTTGCAGACAAACAAATAAGCAACATAAACATCAGGGAAATGGAATCAACCTTCCACAACACTTCACCAATTGTAATTCAAGGAATACAATGCATTCCTACACACCACTGCACCACAACACTATCAACGGAAACACAAAATTAATTAACTCCAACTATAGATCACATATCCATCTAAAAATTGATATATAATGAGAATGTACATCCACAAACACTACTCTAAAATTGCATAATTACTTGATGCATATCCACTCAGTATCAGACTAAGCTACATGACAAAATATTCACAAGAACAGTCAAACATAACTGAAGTTGTTGGCCATTTGGATGAATTGATTATGTGTTGCATTGATGTTTTTTCATTGATGTCAACATTAGTTGTTTGGATACTTTACCAGCACCCTTCTAGTCCCATTAGGTTGAGTAGTTTCTGGTTGGTTTGAATCTGGCATGATCTAGTAGGCTCCGATATGATTTGGTTATGGAATTGGCTTATTCTTGATACTCATGTTCATATACAATAAGTTGGTCTTGGTCTGGTGATCGGATGCTATCTTGTTTGCTTGGAAGCTTGGCTTGTGGTTCTGGTGAAGGTTCACTGGCAAAGCTTTTGATGAAGATATTTGATGATATGCATAAGTGGTGCTGGTGCAGCTTCTGGTGAAGATTTTCTCTAGCGTGTGGACCTATATTGGGTCCCGGTTGATCTAGGTTATGGATCGTCTTAATGTAACGTGTCGATTGGACCTCTTGATGTGTTTCTAGGATGTCTTATGTGTTGGATATTATTTGTTTGGTCTAAGGCTGATATGTTTTGTAATTATGTATTTCATTTATTGGCTGGTGGTTGACCTGATTGTTTATGGTTGAGGGTTTTGTATATATGATGTAAGAGCTCATTGTAGATCAAATATGGTTATGGTCAAGGGATGTAATGTGCGAATAATGTAATATCATTCAGGTAGAGGATTTGGTCGATGATTGGAGATCGAATTGGGTTTACTAAAGAGGATTTAGTCCTCTGGTATTGAGCTTAACCAGAACTGTACTCAGGCATAGGAGATGTTATCTTTATAGTTCAAACACTTACTCTAGATTGTAATCTGGATTTCTATGTAATCAGTGAAACTCCTTTTATGATGAGCAATGCGCTCTAGGATATTGGCCTTCCTACAAGTTTAGGCCCCTCAATTTTAATTCACATACTTACTGCAGAAGTATTATCTGACTGTGGGTAGGCTTCCCACCGTGGTTTTCCCCTTTACCGGTTTTTCCATGTATAAATCTTGGTGTTAGGTGGATGGTATTTATTCTATGATTATTGTTTATGCTTAATTGGCTTAAGTGATATTCTGGTATTTGTTTTAAGTATTCTGGTATTGTTTTGGGTTTCGGTATTAAAGTTTGAATTGCTAAATGTTCTGGTAATCTGTGACAGCTGATTCACCCACCCCCTCTTAGTTGTCTTCTGGTTATTTGAACTGTCTAACAATTGGTATCAGAGCTTTGGTCCTCTCTATAGAAAGCTTAACCACTTGAGGAAGATCCTATGGTGACTAATAGTTCAAGTTCATCCAATACATCTGGAGCTATCTTTCGGAGGGATATCCCTAGGCTTTATGGAACAAATTACACAATATGGAAGATTCAAATGGAGACTCATCTGAGATGTCTTGGCAAGGAGATTTGGGAGATCACATAGAATGGTGTTACACCTCATAATCCGGCATCTGGAAATCCTCATCTGACAAACCTGGATAAGGATCTTGAGAATGGTTGTAGAGAAAGAGAATCCCTCTTGTGTGCACTTTCTGATTAGCAAATAATGGGACTGACTGATAAATCATCTGGAAAAGCTATATGGGATAAGTTGGAGACTCTTAATGAAGGTGACCCTATAGTGAAGATTGCTAAAATTGATGGTTACCAGCTGAGATATGAAAACCTGAAGATGGAAGAAGATGAAAGGATTACTACATTCATGGAAAGGGTAAATGAGATATTTATGGGAATTCAATATTGTGGTGAAACTCTGAGTGAAGATGAAATTATTTCTAAAGTTTTGAGAGCCCTACCACCAACTTACAAAATGAAGGGTACTGCTATGAATGAGTTGAGAACAATGGCTAATACATCTGTCAATAGAGATACCTTGGTTGGGAAATTATCTTCTTTTGAGCTTGAAGAATTTGGACCTTCTAGAGTTGTGAAGACTGAACCTACTTTTTATGCATCTGCATTAGCAATCGGTAAGCAACATTGGAAAGCTTTGTATGCAAAGGAATTGGATGATATCAAGAGAGAAGATGATGAGTTTGACCAACTTGAAGAACTATTTTCTAGAAGAGTACCTAAAGGACCAGTAGGAAGTAAGTATGAAGGAAAAGAACCTTTTAAATATTTTGCATGTAATAAGATTGGTCATTTTGCATCTAGATGTCCTGAAAGGAATCCAAGATTTGAAGAAAGAGTTAGAAGATCTTTTAAGCCTAACCCAGGATATCAGAACAAGTATAAGTATAGGAAAAATAGAGACAAATCATGCTACATAGCAGATGAGGAAGGCATTATTGATTCTGATGATGAACCGCTAGAAGACTCTGCTAGTGGTTCCAGCAATGGGAAGGAATGGGTGTTCTTGGCTATCAAGGAAGATGTTCTGGCATTGGAAGAGAATGTACTTAAAGAGAAAGCACTTGATGCTAAAATTGAAGACAAGGATGAATGGGTAATTGACAGTGGTTGTTCACATCATATGAATGGAGATAAAGGGAAGTTTCTATCTTTGCAAGAATTTGATGGCGGTCTGGTTAGATTGGAGATGACAAAGCATGTATGATCAAAGGAAAAGGAACTATATCATTGGATGGTAAGAAAAACACTGACAATGTTTATTATGTTGAAGGTTTAAGGCATAATATTTTGAGTGTACGACAATTGGTGGATAAGGTATTTCAATTATAGTTCAAGGATGTAAAATGCAAAATCATTAACATATCTGGTTTAGAGATTGCAACCGGTACACAGACAAAAGGTAATATATTTCATCTAAAATATGGTGAGAAGACAAGTTTGATTACACAAATTGATGAGAGTTGCCTATGGCATAAAAGGCTGTGTCATGTGAATTTTGATTGCATTTTGAGGATCAGTTCAACTAAGGTAGTTAGAGATATACCTAAGATTGTGAAGCCCTATAATCCGGTATGTAAAGAATGTCAAATGGGGAAATAGGTCAGAACCTCTTTTAGGAGTATATAAGATAAATCTAATGATGTTCTTGATCTTATTCATACTGATTTGTGTGGCGTTGCTAGAGTTAAAAAATTTCAAGGTGATAGATATTTCATACTAATCATTGATGATTATTCTAGAATGATGTGGGTTACTTTTCTAAGGGAAAAATCTGAAGTATTTGAAAAGTTTAAAATCTTTAAGGCTAAAGTCGAAACTGAGACAGGATTGAAGATTAAATGTTTGAGGTCAGATCATGGTGGAGAATTCACATCCGATGAGTTTAATAACTTTTGTGAGAAACATGGTATAAGAAGACAATTTTCTGCTCCCCAGACACCTCAGTAGAATGGAGTTGTGGAAAGGAAAAACATAACTATCTTGGATGTTGCTAGAACAATGATGATGGAAGCTAGTCTACCTCATATCTATTGGAGAGAAACAGTGAGAACAACGGTTTATACATTCAATAGAGTACATATCAAAGGAGAAACTGTTAAGACACCTTATGAATTATGGTTTGGCAATACACCTACAGTTAATTATTTTAGAATCTTTGGTAGTAAATGTTATATTAGAAGAGATGATATCATTGGAAAATTTGATCCTAGATGTGATGAAGGCATATTTCTTGGTTATTCTAATGAAAGCAAGGCATATAGATTTTATAAAAAGAGATTACAGAGAATTGTGGAAAGTGGATGAGCTGAATAGAGGTCAAATCAGAGTTTATGAGAAGGAACTGGCGGTGGAAATGATTATATTTGAACCGGTAGCACCTTTACTGAAACAGAGTGTTGAACCAGTTACTCTGGCAGCATCAGAAAATTCTACAATAACTAAAGAATCGAGAAGAGAAACAGAGAGTCAGAAGACTCCTAGGTATGTGAGATTGAATCATTCAGAAGATCATATCATTAGGGATAAGAACAATGGAGTAATGACAAGAAGAAGATTGACAACTAATGAGGTGTGTTTCATTTCTCAAGTTGAACCGGTATCAATAATTGAGGCATGTAAAGATGAATATTGGTTGAAAGCTATGGAAGAAGAATTAGATCAGATTGAGAAAAATAACACATGGACTTTGGTTCCCCGACCTAAAAATAAGAATGTTATTGGAACTAAATGGGTTTTAGGAATAAATTGAATGAGGATGGTAAAGTTGTAAGGAATAAGGCTAGATTGGTTTGTAAAGGATATTCTCAGAAGGAAGGAATTGATTATGGAGAGACTTTTGCATCAGTAGCTAGGATTGAAGTTGTGAGATTATTTCTTGCTTATGCTTCCCACAAAAACTACAAGGTTTATCAGATGGATGTTAAGTGTGCATTTTTTAATGGGGATCTTGATGAGGAAGTTTATATTGATCAACCTGATGGTTTTTCACTATCAGATGATACAAACGTGGTTTGCAGGTTAAGGAAAGCTTTATATGGATTGAAACAAGCACCTAGAGCTTGGTATGCAAGGTTGGATAAATATATTTTGAAGCTTGGATTCACTAAAGGTAATGCTGACATTAATTTATATTATAAGATCACTGATAATGATATACTGATTATTGAAGTATTTGTTGATGACATTATTTTTGGAGGTGAACATAAGTTATGCATGGAATTGTCTAAGAATATGGAGAAAGAATTTGAAATGTCTATTATTGGGGGAATGAAAGTTTTATTAGGTTTGCAGATTACTCAAACTGATAAAGGTATTTTCATCTATCAAACTAAGTGTGCTAGGGAATTGTTGAATAAATTTGGTATGGGAGATTCTAAACCAATAAGTACTCCTATGGTTACAAGTCGGAAATTGACAAGAAAATAGGTTTCTACACCGGTAAATCCTACAAGATACAAATCTATGATTGGTGGTCTACTTTATTTGACTCAGACTAGGCCTGGCATAATGAATGTTGTTTATATTGTATCAAGATTTCAGAGTGATCCTATAGAAAATCATGAGAGTGCGGTGAAAAGGATTTTTAGATACTTACAAGGTACAACGGAATATGGTTTGTGGTACCCTAAGGATGATGAATTTACATTATGTTTATATACAGATGTCAATTGGGCTGGAGATGTTGATGACCAGAAAACTACTTTCGATGGAGCTTTATTTCTGGGAAAGAAGTTGGTTTCATGGATCAACAAGAAACAATCATGTACTTCTTTATCTACTGCTAAAGCTGAGTATGTTGTTGCTGCTACTAACTGTACATAAGTTCTATGGATGAAGCAAATGTTGAAGGATATAAAGGTGGATTGTAATGAGCAGGTAGTTATTCACTGTGATAACTCTGTTGCTATTGACATATCAAAGAATCTGGTATTTCATTCTAAGACAAAGCACATATCTATCAACTACAACTTTTTGAAGGAAAAGGTGGAAGCAAATGAAGTTAGATTGGTTTATGTGAACACTAAAGAGAATATTGTAGATATGTTCACTAAACCTTTTCCTAAGGAATCATTTGAATACTTCAGAGACAGATTGGGAGTTTATGCCCCTCCGGTAGAGACTTGATTGATGTTGTTTGGCATCAGTCTGGTATGCATTATCAAAGATATTTTTCATTCTGGCACTGATGTGGGGATGCTACTACTCAGGGGGAGTAGTCAGCTTTGTGTTTCAATGGTTTATATTTATTCTTTGATATTTTTGTCAGATATCTGGCATTGATGTCAAAGGAGGAGAGATATTGATGTGAAAAAGAAAAAAAACTTAAGGAGTTGTACACATTAGGGGGAGAAATATATGTATAATTCATAGCTTTACAGAGATATCATTCACAGGGGGAGTTTGGTCTTTGTTTCAGAACTTCATTGCTATATCTTTGAGTGGGAGATTGTTGGTTGTCTTCCTTTAGGGGAGACTTGTTTGACATTTCTTGGTACTTCGATGTTTTTCATATCTAGTGTTGCCATCAATGCCAAAGGTGGAGATTGTTGGCCATTTGGATAAATTGATTATGTTTTGCATTGATGTCAACACTAGTTGTTTGGATGCTTTACCGACACCCTTCTAGTCCTGGTAGGTTGAGTAGTTTCTAGTTGGTTTGGATCCGACATGATCCGGTATCATTTGGCTAGGGAATTAGCTTATTCATGATACTCATAATCATATTCAGTAAGTTGGTCTTGGTCTGGTGATCGGATGCTATCCTGTTTGCTTGGAACCTTGGCTTGTGGTTCCGGTGAAGGTTTCACCGACAGATCTTTTGATGAAGATCTTTGATGATATGCATAAGTGGTGTTGGTGCAGCTTCTGGTGAAGATTCAAGATTTTTTTGGTGATCATGTTAGAAACTTGGTGGATGGAGATCATTTCTTTAGCGTGTGGACCTATATTGGGTCTCGGTTGATCTAGGATATGGATCGGCTTAATGTAACATGTGGATTGTACCTCTCGATGTGTTTCCCGGATGTCTTATATGTTGGATATTATTTGTTTGGTCTAAGGTTGACATGTTTTGTAATTATGTATTTTTTTTATTGTCTGGTGGCCGACCTGATTGTTTATGGTTGAGGGTTTTGTATATATGATATAAGATCTCATTGTAGATCAAATATGGTTATTGTCAAGGGATGTAATGTGTGAATAATGTAATATCATTCAGGTAGGGGATTTGGTCGATCATTGGAGATTGAATTGGGTTTATGTAAGAGGATTTAGTCCTCTGGTATTGAGCTTAACCAGAATTGTACTCAGGCATAGGAGATGTTATCTTTGCAATTCAAACACTTCTTCCAGATTGTAGTCTAGATTTCTATGTAGTCAGTGAGACTCCTTTTGTGATGAGCAATGCACTCTAGTTATTGGCCTTCCTGTAAGTGTAGGCCCCTCAATTGTAATTCAATACTTACTACAAAAGTATTATCTGACTATGGGTAGGCTTCCCACCATGGTTTTTCCCTTTACCGATTTTTCCACGTATAAATCTTGGTGTCATGTGGATGGTATTTATTCTGTGATTATTGTTTATGCTTAATTGGTTTAACTGTTATTCTAGTATTTGGTTTAAGCATTCCAGTATTAAAGTTTTAATTGCTAATTGTTCTAGTAATCTATGACAACTGATTCACCCCCTCCCCCTCTTAGTTGTCTTCCGGTTATTTGAACTGTCTAACAAAAACATCATACCTATATACACTGAACATCAATAGAGCTCTGAATATACAATAACACACCTAATCTATTACCATAAACATCCATACACATACTCCATACAACCACATGTCTTCTGCACCAGCTTACATTAATTGCTCATTTCAGAACCATCTCTAGACTAAGAGAACAACTAAGTATCTCTTCTAGAGCAACAATTTTGACATTAATGACAACCAAAACTCATATTTGTAACAACAACCATGACATATATAGGAGGAATGGAAGGAGTAGGCAAGATCCCTAGTTTAAGATGTGGAGAAAGATGAACTACTTCCATGTCCATAGATGAAGGATCCTTAGGGAGAGTAGTTGCAAAGTGGGCCCTGAAGGTTTACTTAAGGCATTTATCCTATTGGCTCTGAACTTTTGGTGGGAAAGAAAAAGTACATCTTGATGAGCTTTCAAAGATTGAGGTTTTTGAGGCCACAATCAATCAAGGGTGATGTTTCCATGATTAGCTATAGGCTAATAAAGACTATGATTGCTTGTTATTATAAGGTACCTTCAAACACTTATAAATTTTAGAAGGGATGGCTTTCAAGGAAATGAGCCAAGGATGTCCCAACTTCACATTAAATTTGTACGAGGTAGGGGTAATGACAAAGGTAACATCTAAGGACTTAGTACCAAATTTGATGGTGAGGGTGGTGGAACCTATAGTGGGTGATGTAGGAGCATCCATGGTCAAGGAGCAATCTTGCATCAACAAAAAATCTATTTATTTTTCAGTTGTTTTTGTTTTGTGTTGCAGGTTTTATGTTACTTTTGAAATTCTCCGGTAGTTGTTCATATCCCATTGCGGATAAGATTCTTAGCTTCCAAACCTGTTCTTATTCCTTGTTCTATATTTCCCATTCATTTAGACTCTTTTCCAGCAACTTATTTCTTCCGGATTGGTTATTTCTTGGTTCACAGAGCAATTTTGAGCTTATCGGCTACTTGGAGATTTCTTCTCATGCAAAGTGATTTCTTGACTTGTGGATCTAATTGGTACCATGTACAATGTACCTAGGCCCTGGCCGACCTTCCTTGGTGGATTGCACTTCATTATTGTCTTTGGCGGAGGTCATCTTCACACTTTGCGTCTAACCTATCTCACATGTTTCATTTTCCTGTCATTAGAGATTGTGATCTCTTGTGGCCGACCCAGATGTATTCTGGATTCTATATATATTGTTGTAATTGATCCTTAGAGAGACAGCGAGGGATTGTATGAGGATAATTTCATGTTATGTAATTTGGATACCTCTTGGATGTCCGGATGAATTGTAATCTAGAATTTAGTTGTTCTAGGACTATAATCATGTATGTATACCAGATGTTGTCAATTGTTTTATGGTGAATCTATGATGTTACGAATGTCTAAATTAACATTTTCTTTATGTGTTTTTGTTGCTTTCATTGTGTTACTCTTGCTTCATGATCTAGATTGTTCTCTTTGAAGACCCTCAGGACCAAGGCTACATTAGATGGTATCAAAGTTGGTTGCGAGTCTTAAGGCATTCCTTTGGGTGAATAGATCACCAATTTGTTGTAGGCTGCAAGTCTGTTCAATAGATTGTTGATTGTGAGGCAATTGGAAACCTTGTAGTCAGACCATCAAGATTAGGCAGTTACACTATATCAAGGGAAGAGATGTCACCGAGAAGGATGAACCCTAGAAGGGTAGAGCAGATGATGGAGTATTTCAGAAATGAGATGAGGAATGAGATCTTAAATGCAATGGCTGGTTTGCAGAGGAATCCAGAATCAGAGCAAGAGTATGAAGAGGCAGAGGAAGAGCTGGAGATCGATGAGGTTGAAGGACTAGCAGATGAGAGACAAGATAGATTTCTTAGAGCGGTGGCACAAGTGAGTAAAATTCATAAAGTTCAGGGTTCTAACTTTTCAAGAACATTGAATATGAAATGCTTGATAGATTGGATTGGATAGTTGGAGGACTACTTTGAGTTTGAAGATATTAAAGATCCGTAGATGGTTAGGTTGATGGTATGATGAAAGAATAAGGATCCGGTCAACTACTACGAGGGGGGTGAATTAGTAGATAGAAAAATTGATAATAAACTTTCACCAATCTTAGAATCAACCTCTCAAAGTAAACTTAGAACTGACAAGTTAAACCACTGTACTAGAAATGCAATATCACTATCAAAATAACCTAGTTGACTGTTACAAGAAATTAACAGTAAACAACTTAAAACTCTTAAACATCCAAATACTTTTACTGACATAAGTAAAACATTATTTCATATTGCGGCTAGTTATCATGACTTATCAAAGTGGATTAAGTAGTTAAGAAAATCAACCATAGAAACAATAACCACAAAAACATTCACCACTTAACACTTGGACAACCTGGTTAGAGGATTTAAATAACACTAAGCTTGTTAGAGCTTACCTGGTTAGAGGATTTCAAAAATTGTTGTAATTGTTAGAAAACAATAGGAGTTTGCCGATTTGTTTGAATAGCACTACACCTGCTTGTTCAGATCCTTTTCATGCTCCTATCTGCCTTTACACAAACTATAGATACATCATCTGGTTCGGTAGCCACACACTCAACTGAAACTTTTCCAACTCCGAAACAAAACAACTCATCGACCTTATAAACAAATCAATTAGGTCGGTAACACAACAAAAACCTAATTCTCTCATAGAGATTACAAACAATTCGGTTCAAGTATGAGCATTGGATTACATAACAATCTTTACACATCATTCAATAAATCCTCGACCGCTTCTTGATCACCACTTCATCAAACTCAGTAACTCATCACACGTTTTGCATTACATGCAATATACTTGCTCATTCCCTAGACAAAAACCGTTATCTCAACATGCCAAAAACACTTTGAAACTCTCTTCATACAATAAGCATATGTGTCAAAATCATTACTGCTCATCATCAGATCATAAACCAATACAACCAATTCACCAAAATTAATCGGTTAGGGTTTATCAAATCAACATGTAGGGTTTACCGGTTCAACTCTCCAATACTTAGCAATATCGGTTCACTCCACAAACTTACCTACCGATTATAGTTCCCTTCACTAGCTCTTCCTACCGGTTACAAAACAACATTATAATAATATCAGTACTAGTTAATTGACATCAATGACAATATAACATTTCATTAATGCAATCTTCATACAAATACCAATAATCTCCCCCTTTTACAGCGATGGCAATACAATTATCAATACCATTGATTGCTATGATTGTGAATAGGAATCCTGGTTTACATTTTACCATGTACTCTCCTTGTCATCAACTTGTCTTCGGTTTGCCTTCAACTACAAGATGGTTGTAGATTATCTCTTTGTCAATCATACAATTCTTCTTCCACATAATCACATAGTTCTTCTCTCCCTTTGACAACAATGCCAAATTCAAAGTAAAACATGCAATGTAAAACTTCATTGCTCAGCATCAACAACCTGCAACTTGATGTTCCCCCTGTGGATTAACTCCACTCCACATCAATCTTGTTGTAAAATTCTACAAGTAGCTCTGGGACTGATGTACTCTACATCATGTTCAATTCACCTCATGAAGGGGTGCAACCCCTAGCTGACTTCTAAGATACTCAAAAGTAGTCTTAGGCAGAGGTTTAGTAAAGATATATGCAAGTTGCTCCTTGGTAGAAACACGCTCCAAGATCACATCTTTACTCTGCACTTTTTCCCTCAAGAAATTATACTTCAATTCAATATGCTTGGTTCGTGCGTGCAAAATAGGATTCTTGGAAATATTTATGGCATTGGTATTGTCACATAAGATCATTACAAGTTCTGCAAACTTCATCTTGAAACCTTCTAAAATGTGCCTCATCTAGATAGCCTGGGTACAATTCATATAAGCTGCAACATACTCAGCTTCAGCAGTAGACTGTGATATACAACTCTGCTTCTTGCTACTCCATGAAACAAGTCTTCCTCCAAGAAAGAATGCTCCACCGGTTGTGCTTTTCTTATCATTAACATTACCTACCCAATCTGTATCTGTGTACACCTTCAAGTCAAATTTTCCTTCATATGGATACCATAATCCATAGTCAACATTACCTTTCAAATATCTGAATATCCTCTTGGTTTCTATCAAATGTGTTTCCTTTGGATTCTTCTGAAATCTAGCAACTAGACCAACTGCATGAGCTATATCCAATCTGCTGTGAAAAACATAGTGCAATTTTCCAATCATTGATATGTGCTCCTTTTCATCAACAGATGTGGCCTCATCTTACTTAGACAACTTATAACCTGTAACCATTGGTGTCCCAACTGGTTTACAATCACTCATACCAAATGTATTTAATACCTCTTTCACATACTTAGACTGTGTGATGAAAATACCACTCTTCATTTGTTGTATTTGCAAACCTATGAAAAAATTTATCTCTCCCACTAGAGACATTTCAAACTCACTTTTCATTTTATTTGCAAAGTCATTGCTCATGTCATCATTACCTCCAAATATGATATCATCTACAAACACTTCACTAACCAGTATCTTATCTCCTTTGGATTTGAGATATATGTTGCTATCTTCACTAGTTCTTTGAAAACCTATCTTCAACAAGTGTGAATGAAGCCTTTCATACCATGCTCTCGATGCTTTCTTTAATCCATATAGTGCTTTGTGCAACTTACATACAATGTGTTTTTCATCAGTCAAAGCGTAACCATCTAGTTGCTCAATGTATACTTCCTCTTCCAGTATTCCATTTAAAAATGTTGACTTCACATCCATCTAATATACTTTGAATCCCTTATGTGCTGAAAATGCAAGTAAAGTTCTGACACCTTCTAGTCTAGCTGCTGGTGCAAAATTCTCATCATAATCTTCTCCTTCTTCTTGTGCATAACCTTTGCAAACTAATCTAGCTTTGTTGTGAACTACTACACCATCTTCATTCAGCTTGTTCCTGAATACCCACTTAGTACCTATCACATTTTTATTCACGGGTCGGGGTACTAGGGTCCATATATTGTTCTTCTCAATTTGATCAAGCTCCTCCTTCATATCTTTGACCCAATGATCATCTCCAAATTCTTCCTTAGCAGTTCTAGGACCAATAGTGGAGATCATGAAAGAATTCTCTCTAATTCTTCTTCTGGTTAGCACTCCAGCATCCTTATCTCCAATAATCTGGTCAGGATTGTGATTGAGTCTCACATACCTCAGAATAACATGATCATTATCTTCAGGATCTTCCTTTTCATTATCATCATCTTCTTTTGAATCTACCTGTTTCGGTTGAACTGGTACAACAACATTCTCTTTACCAGTTTTAGGTTTCACAGGTTCTGGTTCCAAAAACAAAATGCAAGGATCTTCGTCCTTTTTCTCCACACTAGTTTCCCCTGAGACTTCAGGATACTCATCCACTCGAACATCAGCACTCTCAATGATTCTATGTGTTCGATTGTTATAACATTTTTAGGCCTTACTCTTGGTGGAATAACCAAGAAATATACCTTCATCACTTTTAGCCTCAAACTTGCTAACATAGTCACCTCTCTTAATAAAACATTTGTTGCCAAATATCTTGAAATAAATAACATTAGGTGATCTACCATACCAATATTCATAAGGAGTCTTATCCTTACCTCTTTTTAGCAAAATCTAGTTCATAGTGTAGATATTTGTGTTGATAGCTTCTCTCCAGATAGTTTTCGTTACACCTCCTTGTATCAACATCGTTCTAGCAGCAACTGATCGGTTGTTCCTCTCTACAATACTATTCTGCTATGGTATCCTCAGTGCAGAAAGCTGCCATTTGATACCATTTTCTTCATAATATCTAGTGAATTCCTCATAAGTAAATTCACCACCTTGATCAGTCCGCAGACACTTTATCTTCATACCACTCTCCTTTTCAGCTAAGGCCCTAAATGCCTTGAACTTACTAAATGTTTTTGTTTTATCTTTCAAGAATGTGACCCACGTCATTCTTGAGCAATCATTAGTGAAGATCATAAAGTATATGTCACCTTGAAGATCATAAAGTATTTGTCACCTTGAATACCATTTTCTTCACAGTATCTAGTGAATTCCTCATAAGTAAATTCACCGCCTTGATCAGTCCTCAGGAACTTTATCTTCATACCACTCTCCTTTTCAGCTAAGGTCCTAAATGTCTTGAACTTACTAAATGCTTATGTTTTATCTTTCAAGAATGTGACCCACATCATTCTTGAGAAATCATCAGTGAAGATGATAAAGTATCTGTCACCTTGAATACTTTTAGTCCTTATTGGTCCACAGAGGTCTATATGAACCAAATCTAACAGATGTTCTACTAAAAAAGATTTTCTCTTGAAAGTTGAGGATGTCATATTTCCCAACTGACATTCCTTACATAGAGCATTAACTGGTTTGTCCAGCTGAGGCAAACCTCTCGTTGTCTTGGACTTACTTACTTTAACAATGTTATCAAAATTTATATGACAAAATATCCTATGCTAAAGCCAACTATCATCTACATTAGCAATTAAATAGTTGCTAACTTTAGGATTCAGGTGAAATAGGTTACCTTTAGTCTTCTTGCTAGTTGCAATCAGTTCACCTTTGCTCCCATAGATTTTGCACATACCATTCTTAAACTCCAATGGATATCCTCTGTCATTGAGTTGAGCAACACTCAAAAGATTGTGCTTTAGACCTTCAACCCAGTAGACATCATCTACACTACTCTTTCCATTAAGAGAAATAGTTCCCTTACCTTTAACCATGCAGGGTGAGTCATTACAAAATCTTACAACTCCGCCATCAAATTCCTTCAAAGAAATAAATTTGCCTCCAGTCACCGGTCATGTGATGTGAACAACCACTATCAATTATCCAATCATCATAATTATCCATGCGAGAAACTAAAGACTTCTGATCAAATGTTTCCTCTTTAATGGCTACAAACACAATGTCTTCATTAGCATCACCATCAGATTCCTCACTAGGGATACCACCATCTACTGCAATAAGACAATCTCTTTTGCCTTTTCCCTTGTACTACTTGAACTTCTCTCGCTTTTGCTTATTTTCACCATTAGGACAACTAGCTGCAATGTGTCCAATCTTGTTGCATGCAAAACATTTCAAAGGTAATTTACCTCTATATTTACCAGTTCTTCTGGGAAACCACTTGGCCAATAATGCTTCAAGATCAACCAAACTATCTTCATCATCAACTTCTCTATTGGATCTAGATTCATAACTGTGACTGACATCTCTACTTTTCCTCATAGATGGGTTAGAAACTAAAGCTCTAAATATAGACTCAGATTTCTGAATGCTACCATCATAACCATTTAATTCAAAAGCAGTAAGCTTACCAATGATGGAGTCAAGGGTTACGTTAGTTTTGTCAATAGATTTTAGCTCCTGAATGGCTGCAACTCAGATAGCATAGACCGGTAGAAGGGTTCTCAACACCTTACTAACTACTGTGGCATCTTCCACTTTACCACCAACACTCTTGATCTCACCAACTATCTCTTTTATCCTCTGACCATACTATTGGTCATTCTCACCTTCAGCCATCTGCATGTCATCAAACTTTCCTCTTAGACTCTCTTCCTTGGCAATCTTCACATGTTCATCACCGCTATAAATCTCTTCAAGTTTCTTCCATACCTCATATGCAGTCTCCAGACCATGGACATCAACATATTCTACATCGACCAAAGAACTGATAATAGCCTCCAGTGCTTGATTGTTTTCTTGTTGCTCTTCCTTCTGATCATCAGTCATAATCCCAATAGGTGAAACATATTGAGTACCAACATGTTCCCTGTATTGATTTCCTAGACTCTTGATATAAATTTCCATTATGTCACTCCATATTCTATAGTTCTCTCTATTAAACTTCGGACCTTCCTTCTTCATCATGTTCTACAAGATCTTTACATCAATTTGTTAGGCTTAGACCTTAGAGGACCTGAGATGCTCTGATACCAATTGATGGTATGATGAAAGAATAAGGATTCAGTCAACTATTGAGAGGGGGGGTGAATCAGTAGATAGAAAAATTGATAATAAACTTTCACCAATCTCATAATCAACCTCTCAAAGTAAACTTAGAACTGACAAGTTAAACCACTGAACTATAAATGCAATATCATTGTCAGAACAAACTGGTTGACTATTACAACAAATTAACAATAAACAACTTGAAACTCATAAACATCCAAATACTTTTACTGACATAAGTAAAAATTTATTTCATATTGTTGGCGGTTATCATGACTTATAAAAGTGGATTAAGTAGTTAAGAAAATCAACTATAGAAAACATAACCACAAAAACATTCACCACTTGACACAATATTTTGACGTGGAAACCCAAATGGGAAAAACCATGGTAAGATGAGACTCACAAGATAACTATTTGAACTCTTCTGAAGTTTGCCCTGTTAGGAGCCAAGCTTGTTAAAGCTTTACAAAAAGTCTTGTTAAGAACAGATCTTGTTAGGGAACACCTGGTTAAGGGATTGACTATAATGCCTTGTTAGAAGCAATACCCTATGAGGAGTAACCTCAGTAGAGGATTTGAAATCCAATCTAATGGACCACTTGGTTAGAGGATTTAAATAACACTAAGCTTGTTAGAGCTTACCCGGTTAGGGGATTTTAAAAACTATTTTAATTGTTAGAAAACAATAGGAGTTTGTTGATTTGTTTGAATAGCACTACACTTACTTGTTCAAATCATTTTCATGCTCCTATCTACCTTTACACAAACTGCAAATACATCATCTAGTTTGGCAACCACACACTCAACTAAAAATTTTCCAACTCTGAAACAAAACAACTCATCGACCTTATAAACAAATCAATTAAGTTAGTAACACAACAAAAACCTAATTCTCTCATAGAGATTACAAACAAGTTGGTTCAAGTATGACCGTTGGATTACATAACAATCTTTGCACATCATTCAAGAAAGCCTCGACCACTCCTTGATCACCGCTTCATCGAATGCAGTATCTCATCATGCGTTTTGCATTACATGCAATATACTTTCTCATCCCCTAGACAAAAACCATTATCTCAACGTGCCAAAAACACTTTGAAACTCTCTTCATACAATAAGCATACGTGTCAAAATCATTACCGCTCATCATCAGATCATAAACCAATACAACCAATTCACCAAACTTAATCAGTTAGGGTTTATCAAATCAATAGGTAGGGTTTACATGTTCAACTCTCCAATAATTAGCAATACCAGTTCACTCCACAAATTTACCTATCGGTTACAGTTCCCTTCCCTAGCTCTTCCTACTGGTTACAAAACAACATTATAATAATATCATTACCGGTTAAATTGACATCAATGACAACATAACATTTTATTAATGCAATCTTCATGCAAATACCAACATAGGTTAGCACAAACTAAGTTGAAAGGGCATGTGGCTTTGTGGTGAAGAGAGTTGTAGAGGGATAGAATGGATAATGGTGAGATGAAAATCACTCGGTGGAGACATATGGTTAGAAGATTGAAGGCTAAATTCATTCTGGGGGACTATGAGTTGGAATTGTTTAAGAAGTTGCAGAACTTGAAGAAGAGGAACATGAGCGTGAAAGAGTATACTGAGGAATTCTACAAGATGATGATCAGATCTAGGCATAGAGAGATGGATAGAGATAATGTGGCTAGATACATAAATGGACTTGGATTTAACATTCAAGATG
This sequence comes from Cryptomeria japonica, assembly GCF_030272615.1. Taxonomy (NCBI): domain Eukaryota; kingdom Viridiplantae; phylum Streptophyta; class Pinopsida; order Cupressales; family Cupressaceae; genus Cryptomeria; species Cryptomeria japonica. The sequence continues at coordinate 207,015,509 of NC_081410.1, forward strand.
AGATGAGTATGCTAAAGATTTCTATAGTGGAGGAGGATTACCAATATGCTTTGAAGGTTGAAGATAAAGTGAGAAGAAGACAACAGAATAATCCTAAGGGAAGAGAGAGATATGTAGTGAATAGAGGGCATATGAGTGGCAGTATGGAGAAGTAGACTAGTGAAGATGAATCAAGATCTAAATGGAGTAAAGAATCAGATCAGTAGATACAAAGAAAAGGGAATGGTGGTAACAACAATGAATTCTTGGGTAAATGTTTCAAGTGTAGAGAAACCAGACACAAATCTTATGAGTGTTCATTGGGGACTACTAAAAGAATGGTGAGGAATTTCATAGCACATGAGGAACCGAATACTAGAGATATAGATGAGAGCATGATAGCACCAAAGCAGGGAGAATCCCTTATATTTAGAAGAGTCCTTGTGGAGCAGAGAAAAGAAGAAACTGAACCTACATAAAGGAAGAATATTTTTCGAACTGTATGCAAATTAGGTGGTAAGTGTTGTAAGGTTATTATGGATAGTGGTAGTACTGAAAATTTTGTGTCAAAGGAGATGGTAGAAAAGCTTGGTTTCAAGAGGCTTGAGAATCCTTGTCCTTACAAGGTGAGTTGGTTGAAAGATGATCATGTGGTAGAGGTGAGAGAGTAGTGTTTGGTGAATTTTAATATTGGACCTTATGAAGATGAAGTCTTGTGTGATGTTTTGCCTATGAGTGCTTGTCATGTTTTGTTGGGTAGAGCTTGGTAGTATGATAGAGGAGGTATCTATGATTGTAGGAGAAACCTGATCACTATTGGGAAGGATGGATGAAATTTTTCTTTAGCTTCTTTAAAGGAGAAAGAGAAGGAAGTGAAGAACTTGAGTCTTGTAAAGAGTTGCAGTGCTAGAAGCAGGATGTAGAGGGTATACCAGATGATGGCATGGATTTGAAAAAGGATCTTGTGGATGGGTCTGTTAGCAAGATGGTAGTGAAGTTAGAGTTGTGGTGGCAGGTAAGATGAGTTCTAGTGGAAGGAATAGATCAGATTTGTGGAGGAAACAAAGCGGTAATAAGATATAGTGTGCAAGTATGAAGCAAGGAAAAAGGGGAGAAGAGGAAAATAAATTGGGGAATTCAACTGAGTTACTCGAAGAGGTAAGGAGAAAGAACTTTGCAGACAAAGAAGACATTTGGATCAAGAATGAGCATGAGGTTAATATTCTGAATCCTTTTTGATGTTCTTGAGTTGCCTCTCATGGAACATCTTTTTCCACCTAGGGCATCTGATGCAGGAGCATCTCTGGTCAAGGAGAAATCTTGCATCAACCAAAAATATATTTGCTTTTCAATTGTTCTTGTTTTGTGTTGCAGTTTCTCTGTTACTTCCAGAATTCTCCAGTAGTTGTTCATTTTCCGTTGTAGATTAGATTCTTGTCTTCTGGACATGTTCTTATTTCTTGTTTTATATTCCCCATTCATTTGGACTCTTTTCCAACAACTTGTTGCTTCCAGATTGGCTATTTCTTGGTTCCCAGAGCAGTTTTGAGCGTATTGGCTGGTTGGAGATTTCTTCTTGTGTGGAGTGATTTATAGACTTGTGGATCTAATTGGCACCACGTACGATGTACCTAGTCCCTTGGTCGGCCTTCCTTCGTGGTCTACACTTCATTATTGTCTTTGGTAGAGGTGATCTTCATGCTTTGGTTCCAACCTATCTTACATGTTTCATTTTCCTATCATTGGAGAATGCAATCTCTTGTGGCCAACCCGGATGTGTTCCAGATGCTATATATATTGTTGTAATTTATCCTTAGAGAGACAATGAGCGATTGTATGAGGATAATTTCTTGTTATGTAATTTGGATACCTCTTGGAGGTTTGGATGGATTTTAATCTAGAATGTAAGTTGTTCTAGGCTGGTGCAGTCACCGGTTAGGAGGGACCTCAAAGAGATCAATCCAGACCAGGAAGAAAGAGTAAACACAAAAAAACCAAGATGATATGATGGAGGCAATGCAAAACTAAATGAATTAGATCATGAAAACTGATTACAAATAACTGGTAACTTTTGGGATACAAGATTTGGCTCATTGGTCTAGTACATACATGCTCAATTATAGAATCGGTCAACTTCAGACCTCTAAATCTTAAGATATGTCCTCTATGTTCTCTTTGATTGAATCATGATTCTTAATTACATCGATTCATGTTGGGCTTCACCAAAGAGTTTCCTCCAAAAAATCCAAAGGATGAAGTGCAAATTAGAGGGAAGGTCGGTCACACACCAAGGAACATTGGAATCAATGAACTTGGGCTTCTCAATCTATGGAAAGGATCCGCAAGATTTACCAATAGAAAAATAGGTCAAGGCAGTTCTAGTGTTCTAAGCTAGAAAACTGTCTCAAAATCCAAAAGCGATAACTTTCTAGAAAATTATCCAAACATCTGCGGTTTAGGAATAAGGAAGATAATCATGATCTCAAGAAAAATCCATCTCCGCAAGATCCAGTGAGAAAATGCAAGAAAATGCAGAAAGAAATGTTGAAACTGCAAAACAAAAAACAAATTGAAAAGAAATGTTTTTGGTTGATGCAAGATTGCCAAGAACCAGGGATGCTCCTGCATCAGACATCCAGGGTTGTTGAAAAAGTGAGTCTCTCACTTTGCTGGGGCCAAAGGAAAACCAAGGTGGTCTACCTCTGCCTGAGAAATACAAGATGAATCTTCAACTGGTATGTTGATCCATTTCACAAGATACTCTTGTACTGACTGCTCTGGGTACTATGCCTAATCCTACTATCCAAAATGTCTTCAATCTGCTCTGGTTCCTTTTGGGGCAACTGTTTCTCCAAGTCTACAATATTGTCTTCATTGAATTCTAATTTATGGTAGTGATTCAGATCTGCAATGTTGAATATAGGTGATATACTCAAATTATTTGGTAGCTCCACTTCATATGCATTTTCGGAACTGAATTTCCTTAAGATCTTGCAAGGTCCAATATTCCTCATCTGCAACTTGTTATAGGTTCCAACTGGAAATATTTATTTTCTTAGATATACCATCACTCCATCGCCAACTTCAAATTCCTTATGTCTTCTCTTCTCATCTGCCTTCTCCTTATACTTGTTGTTCATATCCTCCAAATGTTGCTTAACCTGAATATGCAAAGCCTTCGTGCAATCTGAAAACTCTTCTATCTCTGCACTCTTCTTGTCTTCATTAATGATATCTCTCAATTTCGATATACCTCTAGGGTGTGCTCCGGTAACAATCTCAAAAGGTGTTCTTCCAGTACCCTTGTTTACTAAGTTATAAAACTCTGCTTGTGCAAGAATCAAATCCAAACTTCTGGTTTTCTCTCCAACCAAGCATCTCAATAAGTTTCCCAAGCTCATGTTTACTACCTCTATCTATCCATCAGTCTATGGGTGAAAAGTAGAACTGAACTCCAAATCTGTCTTCATCTTCTTCCAAAGTGTTCTCCAAATATAACCAACAAACTTAGTGTTTTTGTCTGAAACTATGCTCTTAGGTAATCCATGCAATCTCACTACTTCCTTGAAAAGTAAGTTAGCTAAATGCACTGCATCTGATGTCTTCTTAAAAGGTATGAAATGAGCCATCTTCGAGAATCTATCCACCACCATAAATATAGAATCATTCACTCTATGTGTCTTAGGTAATCCAAGTATGAAATCCATGCTTATGTCTTCCCAAGGTCTCTCCGGAACTGTCAAAGGCTTATACAATCCCACATTCTGACTAGTACCCTTTGCAACTTGAAAAACTCTACAGCTCTACACAAATTTCTTAGCATCCTTATGAATCTGAGGCCAAAAGTAATGTTCACTCACCAAGTCTACTATTTTGTTAATACCAAAGTGTCTAGCTAATCCTCCACTGCGCTTCTCCTTTATCAGATTCTCCCTCATAAAGCTCTTAGGTATACACAACTAAACTCCTCTGAATAGAATCCCATCTTGAATGAAATAATCCAACCATTTTCTTCTATCTACCATAACCGGTGCTCTACATGCCTTCCAAGGTTTTGTAAAATATGGGTCATCATCATACAAGGTCTTCAACTCCTTAAATCCTAATACTGTCACTCTCATCTTTGTCAACAAATTACTCCTTCTACTTAATGCATCAACAACCTTGTTTGACTTCCCACTTCTATGCTTCCACACAATGGTGTAACTCTACAAAAATTCTACCCATCTCATATGTCTTTGATTCAAGTTACTTTGATTGTTCAAATACTTTAAGGCTTGATGATCAGTATACAACACAAACTCCTTAGGTAATAGGTAATGTCTCCACTTCTTCAAGGCTTGAACTGTGGTATAAAATTCCTAATCATACACTGAATATCTCCTCCTAGCATCATTCAACTTTTCAATGAAATATGCTACTGCTCTCCCTTCTTGACTAAATACTACTCCAATTACATTCCCACTTGCATCACGGTCCACTTGAAATACTTTGTTGAAATTTGTTAAAGCTAATACAGGTTGCTCAGTCACTTTTTGCTTCAATAATTCAAAACTCTTATTTTCTCTTATTGTCCACTAGAATTCCTTCCTATCTCCCCTCATTGTCTTAGTCATAGGGCTACAAACTAAATTGAAGTTTCTGATAAACTTCCGGTAGAAACTAGTCAATCCATTAAATTATCTAACCTCTCCAATGATTTCTAGTGTAGGCCATTCAACAATTGCTTTCACCTTCTCAGGGTCCATCTTCAATCCATCTGTCGATATCACAAATCCCAAATAGACTAACTCTTCCTTCATGAAATTACACTTCTTTAGATTTATCAACAACTTTTCTTCTCTCAACCTTTGCAAAACTTGTCTTAAATGCATCAAATGCTCCTCTTTTGTTTTACTGAAAATCAGAATGTCATCCAAATATACAGTAACAAACTTACCTGAGAATTTCTTAAATACCTCATTCATCAACCTCATGAAATTACTTGGTGCATTAGTCAACCCAAAAGGCATCACCAACCATTCATACAATCGCTCATTTGTCTTGAATGTTGTCTTCCACTTATCTCCTTCTCTGATTCTGATCTAATGATATCCACTCTTCAAGTCTATCTTTGTGTAGTATTTGGCTCCACTCAAACAGTCCATTATGTCATCCATCCTAGGCAAAGGAAATTGGAACTTCACTATGATCTTGTTTATTGCTCTAGAATCAATACACATCCTCCATTCTCCATTCGTCTTAGATGATAATATTGTTCGTATTGCATAGGGGCTCAAAATTTCTCTGATCAAACCTTTCTTCAACAATTCCTGCATTTGTCTATTCAACTCTTCATTCTGTGTCGGTGTCATCCGGTGTGCAGCTTCGTTAGGCAAACTAGCTCTAGGAATCAGGTCCATGCAATGACTAATACTCCTCACAGGTGGTAATCCGTCAGACACATTATTTGAAATGATGTCTTCATACTCTATCAACAACTCTTTTATCTCCTCCAGTTATTCTTCTTCATGTTCTAGGTTCTCAGTTTTCTTAGGAACTAAGGCAAATCACACATTCTCATGTCTCATTCCATCCACCAAACAGATCCTAGCATTCATACAGACTTCACTCTTCAAGGGCTCCTCCAAGGGTAACAAGGTTTTTTCATCTCGTTTGCTACAATAGTGTCAATGTTTTTTCTCCCATCATGTATTTCCTGTCTATCAAACTGCCAAGGTCTACCCAATAAAAAGTGACAAATATCCATAGGCATAATATCACATAAAATTTCATCATGTAATTTCCAATTTTCAATTTCACCAAGCATTGCTCACTTACTAACAACTTATGATCATCCTGAATCCATGCTATCTGATAAGGCTTAGGGTGTTTCAATATTTCCAACATCAATTTATTCACCATCACTTCTGAAACAAGATTATCCGAACTACCACTATCAATAACTACTTTACAACACTTACCGGATACCATACATCTGGTCTTGAAAAAATTTCTCCTCTGCAAGGGCTCTTCATCTTCTCCGGTATGAAACAAAGCTCTCCTCATCATCAACAGTTCTCCATCTTCTAGTTTGTTAGTTGATCCGATGGGGCTTTCTTCTACTAATTTTGTTCTTCCAATGTTCTTTGTCTTCTTACATTTGAAATCATGATGTCCTTCTCCTTCACACTTATAGAAAGTTCCTCTAAACACTCTCTTATCTTGTCTTCTATCATCTTTTCCAAAACCTTCATTCTAGTAACCATCAGGTTCTCTCCTTCAGTAGAAATTACTATCATCCTTCTGGTATGAACTACCATCTTTGCTTACTTATTTGTCCTTGTTCAAGTCTATGCAGGTTCCTCTTCCTCCTTTAAATATTCTTTTAGAAAACCTTCCACCTTTACTTCTCTATCTTTGCTCATGTCTTTTGTTCAACTTCTCTTCTGCTTTCAAGGCATATTGGTAAGCTTCTTCAACACTCTACAACTTGATCAAACTGATTTCATCTTGTATAGACATCCGTAATCAATTCAAATATCTCACAACTTGTTCATTCTCATCATTGACATGTCTGGATCTAATATTAAACTTGTAGAATGCTTCGGTATACTCCTTTACAATAAATTCTTTCTACTTCAAGTTCTACAACTTCCGAAACAAATTTACTTGGTAATCAGCTGGCAAAAACTTCAATTTTAACTTAGCAACCATTTGTTCACATGATGTGATCTTCTCTTTACCTCTTCTTTGTCTATCAACCTACAGATGTTCCCACCAAAGATATGTGTGACCTTTCAACTGGGTACAAGCATATTTCACCTTTCTCTATTCTACGGTGTTCTCAAAATCAAATTACTTCTCCATCTCCGAGATCCAATCCATTAATTCATCCAAATCCAACTTTGCATCATACTCTTGTGGGGTAAAATGTGGTGTAGTGTTCACCCTACTCAAAACCATCAAGAACCTCTCTTCATCTAGATCGATCATCGATGGGTTTGCTACTTGTTCTACCGGTGCTTCTTCATCTTCGCTCACATCTTTAATATGTCGGCTGCTTCTCTGGGTTGTCTCAACGGCTTCTAAATGGGCTACAATTCCTCTCAACATTTCCATCACAATAGGGTTTGCATTCCCATGTGCTCCATCATTCCTATTTCCTCTATGTGCCATCTTCACTCCAATCCTATGTAGTTGCAGGTCAGATCCATAGTCTGCCACCCCACAACAAAATCTTTAGGACAATGCAATCTCTAGAATCAAATCTTGCTCTGGTACCACTTGGTGTAGTCACCAGTTAGGAGGGACCTCAAAGAGATCAATCCTGACTGGGCAACAAGAGTAAACACAACTAAAACAATAGGATATGATGGAGACAATGCAGAGCTAAATGAATTAGATCATGAAAACTGATTACAAATAACTGGTAACTTCCGAGATACAATATTCAACTCATTGGCATGTTGTACATACATGCTCAATTACAAAATCGATCAACTCCAGACCTCTAAATCTTAAGACATGTTCTCTATGTTCTCTCTGATTGAATTATGATGCTTAATTACATTGATTTATATGGTTAAGAGGGATCAAATGTTGAAGAACAAGATCAAATGTGTAAACATTTTCTCTATGTGTTGTTGTTGCTTCCGTTGTGCTACTCTTGCTACATGATCTGGATTGTTCTCTTTGAGGACCCTCCAGACCAAGGCTGCATCAATGGGACAAGTGAAACCATCATGTACCTTTATCACAATATTAGATTTTTCATATGTATCTTGATGAATTTGTTGTGTGTAGAGATAGTATTTCATGATAACATTCACCACAAATATTGGATTTGTAATGCCCCACCAAGAAACCCTAGAGGAACTAACTAACATTCTCAAATAAAGGTGAATTTTTTTTTTTAACTATTAAATGAACATTTTATAATATTAGAAGGATAAAATGGAACTATGATGCACAAGTGGAAAACATCTACTAACTTTCACCTAAGGTTCCTCAACAATATTATGGATCTAAACATACTGCATTTGAGGAATTAAAACTAAACAAAGATAACATTGACATATATAAGAGCATTTTCCAAAATAACGACTAAATAAATAATATAAATACTTTCTAAAACTACATTCATTGAAAATCAATAACAATGGTTTAACATATCATACAAAGTAATGAATAATGAATATGAACACATTTAATTTCAAGATCAATGTTTCCATTTACTGACATAAAAACCTATCATCTAAAACTCATTTCACTTGCATCAAGATTACATCATAAATGCATCATAGTTACATCATAGTTGAATCACTTGTCATGAAGGCATGTACATACATATTTACAGCTGATTTAAGCATCATATGTACAACATGATAGAAGCATAAAATCTCCATCTGACTCATTGAGCTAACCAAATCCAAGAGTAGCAACAGAAAAATGAACAAAGCTAATCCATGCATAAATAGGTTCAAAATCCCTAATGGAAGAAGGCAACTACCACCCGACCATGTGGAACCCGAAGGACCACCCCTCGTGCTAGGAGAAAACATAAGGCCCTCAAGCATACAAACAAGGAAATACAACACATGGTCTAAATATACTTCCACTAGGTAAAGACACAATCAAGACATACATAGATAAAACTCCAAACAGGAATGCTCTAGAGGTTACAACCACAGAGACAGGACACTAGTGCTCACAAGGGGAGAGTGTCATTGCATAGCTTGGTATGGGTTATCCTAGTAGGTCTCCATAGGCCCCAGCCCTCATCCTGGGTTATCCTAGCAACCTCTCCCGACCACCAACCCTCATTCAAGTCTCATGTGGAATCAACATACCTTTCAAGAGGACAAGGTAGTTGATCATGCCATTCCAAGCCTTCCCACCTCATCTTGAGCCTAGAAGAGCACTCAAGCCATGAGCAGGGCACACTCAATCTTGTTTAATGTGTTTAACTACCCAACCCCCTAATACATTATTTAGGCTATCACTTATTATGCAACTCTCCCGATGGGTAAGCCTGGCGATCACTTTAGGATCCCGACCCCCATGGAGAGCCACTCTCCCTCATGACACTAAGCCTACTCAAATCCAACCCAAGACAACAGATGAAACACCGTCAAATAACCATATAATGGAATCCGACCAAGTCTTGGAATAACATTGCATCTCAACCATGTAACCAACAAATACAATAAATTCCATTAAAGAGCACAACATGGCTCAATCCCATAAGGAGGGTAAAGATAAAATTCCAAGAGACAGATAAGCCAGCTTAGACTTCCATAATTAAAGTCCAAATAGAACATATGAACATACTATCACTGACATTCATCCAAGACATAGAGTAAGACATCATCCAATAATGTAACAAATGTAATCCAAAACTACACTGCCATTACATCTTGGTTGCACATCCTCAATACAGAAAGAACACGCAAGGGGTAGCACAGGCGACTTAGACATGTCAACTCACATTTACAGAACCACTGATGGGAAATGACGAGTACTGACATATAAACAAGCATCATAACTAAAGCATCCTCATAAAATAATAATAAATTTATTTCCATTAATACTACCAAACATTATTTAATAGAACATTTGAAATATAAAAATAAACTCGCACAGACCCATTTAAGATTCATTATCCCATTATAACCCTCAAACAGATAATTTGACCAAATAATCAATCACCCTCTTGCTTGCAAATTCCAGCATAATAATTTACAAAAGGAAGAATACTCAATTTATACCAAAGTATACATACAATTATATATATATATATATATATATATATATAAAATTAAAAAGAAGATTGTTGTTTTCTTTTTAAGTCAGCGATTTCTGCAGACTGCCTTGGGGTTGGAAGTACTCCCCATGGTTGTGCCCCCCCGCCCCCCCCCGCCCGCCCCATAGCGTGGAGAGAGAGCCCCCACAATTGTGGGAAGACCCCATGGTTGTGGGTAGAGTCCTCCCACCTGTGGGTGAGGCTCCCCACGCCCACCAAAACGCATAAAATTTTATTATTATTTTTAACAAAATTAAAAATTTATAATTAAAATTTTCATTTAAAAAAAAAACCATTAACACAGATTTTTCAATTTAAACAAAATTTATATTTTTTAAAAATAAATTCATTATTTAAATTTTAAAATTTGTGAATTAAAATTCATAGTATTCAAAAAGATAATTGAAAATTGAAATTAAAAACCATATTTCAATTACAAACTTGAATTAACAGACATCCAGATTAAATCTCAATATTTATAACTTAAGACAAATGAATTTAAAAACTCACAGACATCAAATCAATAACCAAACATAAATAACCAAAAAAATTATAAATCCAATATACAAATTTAAAAATTTCCCAGGCAATAGATTGAGATGAAAAATTATAAATTTAAAAACCCCGACACAAATCATAATTAAAATTTGTATTTAAAGTTTCTAGACACCAAATTAAACACAAGACTAAAATTCCAATGCAATCCAAAATTTTGAGAAAACATTAATAGACATATTCATACAATTTTCATTAGAAGCAAAAAAATCTAATTTTCTTTTCAAAACTTCCATAGGAAATTTCACAGACAAAATGAGATTTAATCCCTACCTCTATTCGCAATCCTGGAAGACAAGTGCAAAGTCAAAATTTGAATCCCCAAAATCCACAACTTCACAATCCAAGCAATTCCAGGCAATCAAAAAGCAAACCCCCAAAACTCCCTTATCTGTCCAAATCTCCTCTTCTACAAATTTTCCCTGAAAGCTTTTCCCAAAAACACAAGAATTGAATCTGTTGGCATTTTTGATGTTTATGTTGTGATTGTCATTGATGGACACACACTTGTATTGAGATCCCCTTTATATGTATGAGCTCATTCTCAACCGGTATTTGTTCCAACCGGTATGTTGTACTCTAGTCTTTTGACTAGTGGTGATTTTGCAGAATGTGTTTCCCGGTCTGAAGCAGCATGTCAACCCCAAGCGGTTCGTAGATCACAAGTGGTACGAGGAAGCAAAGCAGCACAACACATTCTTACCAGTCTTCATTTTTGTCAAACCAGCAACCGGCATTTTTGTCAAACCGGCAACCGACATTTTGTATGAACCGGTAACACTCTGTGATGAGTTACCAACAGGCATTTTGTGATGAGTTACCAATCCACCGATTGTTTGACGATGCCGACACATTGACGGTGATTCTTGTGTCGTGTTATTGAGTATGTCTAGATTCACTAAACCTAGGAAATTGTAATGTAATCCTATTGGACCGACATGAAATCAGATTCCTTTAAAAGGACATCATGTCTAGGGTTTTTAAGTTGTTGAAAGAGCTTCGAATAGGGTTTATGTTGAGCTAGGGTTTAAGGTGGAAGAGCAGAGCGATCTTATTAGAGAAGATCGAGTTGTAACTAAGAGTGAGATAGAGAAGACTGAAGTAATGCTGGAATGCATTAGCTGTGAGCAATACTGGATCTAACCAAGTAGTTTGTGCTAGTAGATAGATCAAACACTTGTTGATTACTCACATCTTTGACAAGTTTGTAGCCCTTAACCGGGTAGGCCTTAAAGCCTTTGTAAAATCCTCTAACAAGGTGGTTCACACATGTGAATCTAAAATCCTCTAACAAGGTAGTCTTTAATCGGACTTATCTCCTAACAGAGATTGAGATTCTTAACAGGATCTGTTCTGGTGAAGAACATTGTAAGACCTTAACCGGTCTGACCTTAACCGGTCTGGTTTCTATTCTGCAGATAGTGACTTGTGAGTTCCATCTCACCGTGGTTTTTCCCAGTTGGGTTTCCACGTCAAATATCTTGTGTTATGGTTGCATTGCTTTTGTGGGTGAATGGTTTATTCGCATTTTGGTTTGTATGTGTGATAACCAGTTTGATTGTCAGACTGCTTTACCGGTTTATCTCGAGACTATGTAAGTGTTTTAGTGCAAAGATTTTTGGCATACTAATTCACCCCCCCCTCTTAGTATTCATTAGAATCATCCTCTCTCTTCTGGAAAATTTCTAGAGTAGTCCATTGTTTCATCCAAACTTCCTCACGGGAAATGGAAACTTCCCTCGAAAAATCACAACCTTCCAAAAGTTCCAAAATAGACATTTCTAAAATTCTAATAAGTTTAATTAAAATTTCATTAAAGTTATTTTATAATTTAATTTATTCCATCAATTAAATAACAACTTAATTTATTAATCAATACACCTTTTATTTTAATTTATTTATACAAAACACTAATATTAATTTATTAATTAATTATAAAGGTATTACTACTTCAATACGCACGCACACACATATATATACATATGTATATTTTATTTATTACTCAAAAATAAAAGTAATTAAATAAAATCATCTCAAATTATAAATAAAACTTTATAATAAATTTGTAATTAAAATCTACCAACACAATAAAAAAAATAGACCTATATTCAACACCTAAACTGACACATACAACATACCAATGGCATCGGACAATTGCCTATGTGGCATTCTAATTAGGTTGACAAAAGATAGTAGACATTGCTCTAAATTGAGCAAGGGTAAGGTATAAATATCGGGCCTTATGTTATCTCCCACAACTTCCATCAATATTATGTAGGCACGCTCAGACCTGAGAACCAGGTGGAGTCGATGCCTTGTACCTACAACCCTACATCGTTGAGAAGAGAACATATACAAATAACATACATATATCTAGCAATTACACACACACTGGTGAAGGGGAATCACAACATCACATCTTGCACGCAAGTGAGTGATGTGACATCATCCCATTCACCCCCATACAGTCATAGAAGAGACATAACATATAGATATTATCAAACATCATATTCATTTAATTACAATCATGAAGTAAAGGTTAGCACAAAACACATCATTATATTCCAAGATAGTAAATCACACCTACTAATTAACATGTAATCATGAATGAATCGACATAAAACCCTAACATCGTGATCATGTCCTAAATATATCACTATCCATTTTAGGAGCATAATGTATTAAATAACATCATAAAATATTTTAATCAAGAGGAAACCAATCACCAATAAGGAAATCAAAAGAACACATGGGATTCATTAGCATCTAACATAACTATCATAAGAATGATTCCTTGAGGGGCATTACAAGATCAATGAGCACTCCACATGAAAGCTTGTCATTGATCTTCGTAGTAATGTATAATAGACCATCATGTTTTTTTTGTTAGAATCCAAGAACACTTAGAGGGGGGGTGAATCCGTGTTCTCCCGGAATTTAAACCTTATTAGCACAGCAACTTAGCAACTGGTATGCATAAAATAAAATAACAACAAGTAATAATGCAACCACAAAGATGAACACCATAACACATAGATTTATACATGGAAAATATCAAAGAGGAAAAACCATGGTGGGATTGGAGACCCACAATATCTATCTATTGATCAGATGAATAAATATTACATATAAGGGGCCTCCACATGCAAGAAGGCCAACAACCTGATGGACTTGTAAAGCACTAAGATGGGGGGTGAATTAGTGACACCAAAAACAATACTACTTCAAACACTGACTGGTAGATATACTTAACAAGTTTGTTAAACAGTATGCATGTAATCCAAAATGATATAACAACATCCACAATAAGTAAAACATCCACCATATCACAAGTGTTTATACGTGGAAAACCCAAATAGGTAAAATCCACAGTGAGATGGTACTCACAAGTTAACTATCTGCAGTAATAGATAACTGACCGGTTAAGGTCTACAAAAGGTTGCTCTGCTAGGAGCGAATCCTGTTAAAGATCACAAAGCTTAGTTAAAAGCTATACCTTGTAAAAGGTGGTACCCTGTAAGGAGTAACCTCAGTAGAGGATTTCTGAATCCAAACTAATGGATCACCTAGTTAGAGGATTTGTACAATGAATCTTGTTAGAGCTTACCCGGTTAGGGGATTTGGCTATTGCAATGATTAGAAAACAACAGGTGGTGTGATCTAGTAGTAGCACAACTTGCTTGTATAGATCCTCTTCTACGCACTCAACTCTTCATTACCAACATACTCTGCAACTTAACAAATTTTCCTTCGCATCAAATCATTACATAACATATCTCCTTCGCTCATACAAAATAATTCATTGTGATGTCAATATATAGACATTTAGATTTCATGTCAGCCTCTATAAATCATATCACAATTTCCTAGGTGCGGTGTATCTAGTCAAACAATCATAACTCATCACAAAAATACTGCCAAAAATTGTCGGTGATGATAACTCATCATTGTGTATGGTGAAAATGGATAACAATAACAACAATATTGAAAGGCTAAATGAATTCAACCACCAAACCCTAGCCTAACAATCAACAAAGATCCACATAACATATGAAGATTACCTAAGACAATGCAAATCACATGAAATCACAAAGATTATACCATCACATATCCAATAGGGTTTTGATCTCCATTCTTCCTATCTCCATTGATCTTGCTTGATATATATTTGCTCTCAGATTTTATATGCACAAGAGCTCAACAAAGAACGGAATGTGGTTGCAAGTAGGATCGTAGTGTAGCCAAAAAGGATCATTAGGGCATTAAGTCATTAGAATGCTTCATTAGGGTTTGATAATGAAGGAAGCATCTCCTTAAATAGAAGACACAATATGAAATGGAGGGATAAGATTGAGAGGTGTAAAAGGAGGTCGGCTAGGATTAGAGGGTAGATAGAAGAAATAGTAAAATAGTGAAAGGGGTAGGTAGTGTATGAATTAAGAGATGAATGACATGTGTCATGTGTAGAAAAAGCTAATGAATTAATTAAATAAATAAAGATTTATCTAATTAATAGAAGAAGTGGGATAATTAAATAAATAAATGTATTTATTTAATTTAGGAAAAGGATAATTTAAATAAATAAATGTATTTATTTAAATGAGAAATAAGGCTAGAAGAGGATAAATGAATTAATTAAATAAATAAATATTTATTTAATTAATAGAAGAATTAGGCTTAGATAATTAAATAAATAAAATATTTATTTAATTAGACTGGACAATTTTAGATGTCTACATTTTGCCCCTCTTTGAGACAATGCGACTTGTCGCGTTGTTTCAAAGAAGATAAGATGAACTGATACAAAGTTGCCCCAGTATGGGAATGATATGCCCTCTCGAGAGATTGGATGAAAAAGTCTGAAAAGATTGCAGACAATCTCTCGATAAGAAAGAAAGGCTAGAATGGATTGACCAGATAAAGTGACAAAGTCACGGGATGAAGAAGACTGACTCAGAAAATGAAGGCAAGGGCTAGGGTAGGCTATAAGATAGACCATGAGCAAAAGACATCCTCATTGTCATCTACACCTTCACAAGATCACCGTGCAGAGCGAGAAAAAGAGCAGCAGCAGTCAGCAGCGATGGCTTTCGTACATAGATTCGACCGCATTCACCGATTTCAGAGACCAACAGAGGCAGGAGAGCCGGTAAGTACCACCAAACCTCCTCGTACTTTGACGCATTTTCTTTTGTCATTAATGCTTGTCGAATAGAGAAATAAATGCACCTAGGAATAGTGTACAAAAAAGTGCAAAAACGTGAAATCGCGTCTGCGTCGGTGCCAGGCGCGTCTATGTCTGACAGGCGCGTCTGTGTCGGTGCCAGGCATGTCTGTGTCTGGAACCGCGTTTGTGCCAAATGTGGGCGCGTCTACGTCCTTCAGGGGCGTTTATGTTGCAAAGTCGCGTTTGAGATGTCTAGTCGCGTTTATGCCCGGCATAGGCACGCTTATGTCAAACAGGCGCGTCTGTGTTGTTTAGGCACGCTTGTGCAGTCGATAGGTGTGTTTGTGAGTTAAAAATGCGTTTATGTTTGAAAATGCAAGGTTTGGTCTTCTAGGTCAAATCGGCAGTTATGTGATGAACATACGTTGTCGATTGGATAAGCTGCTGAGAGGATACACTCAAGCAGGTCCTCTAGGAAGACTAGGATAGATCAAGGCACTTTGTGATGAACAGGGAGCACCAAGATAGAGTACTTTGTGATGAACAGGGAGTACCCAAAGTATGAGCAGCACTTTGTGATGAACAGGGAGTGCAAAATGTGAGTAACACTTTGTGATGAACAGGGAATGTCACACACGTAGTACTTTGTGATGAACAGGGAGCACTACTAGGATAGATAGCAACACTTTGTGATGAACAGTGAGTGTCACTAGAATAGATAACCATATGCATTTAGATAGCGAGTAGCATTTTGTGATGAACAGTAAATGACACCATGACTGACATGATTGATTTGTTTGACTGTAGGAGTATTTGCCTATGCTAGAGTCATGGGAGAGATTCTCGTCCACACAGAGGTTGCGACCAGAGTTTTGTTCATCTGTACGACATGATCACTTCACAGCCTCGGATTGGCAGGTTAGAGCATTGGCGGCAAGTGATAAATGATATTGACGTCGTCATCTGGAGGCCATATCTGGGATGTGAGGAGTGGGAGGATGATGCAGTGGAGCTGCCTTACACCTTCCGGAGCAGGTATCTGATTGGGCGGACGCCCTATATACTAGAGAGGCAACTGGTGGATAGAGTATGCAGGCAGTATGGCAGGATCCAGAGGATGCCACGAGGCTCGGGTATGTATGCCCGTACAGTGAGGGATCAGGTGCAGTTCGGACCGTTATTGTCATATGATCAGGTAGTCACACAGCTAGCAGAGATGGTGCCCCTACCCTGGGATATATGGCCGGAGATCGAGGACACCAGGATGGATGCAGAGTATTCCGCATATTGGGCCGAGCATCCATTCCCTCGACTGACAGATCCAGGAGAGCTACTAGAGGGCGATGGAGGAGGAGATGATGATGAGGATGGTGGGGGTGATGGAGGTCGAGGCCGATGGAGATGGAGGGGAGTAGTTGGGGAGAGGAGGGTGGCACCTCGGAGAGAGGGTGGACAGGAGGGACAGGCCCAGGTGGTGAGGGGTCGTGGTGGAGTGCCCCTGCAGGTACCAGCAGCACAGGGTCCTAGAGCACAGGGACAGAGACAGGGACAGGTGCAGGGATAGAGACAGGGACAGGTGCAGGGACAAGTGCCAGTACAGGCACAGGGACAGAGACAGGTACAGGGACCTAGACATGTACCGAGACAGGTATAGGAGCAGGTATAGGGGCAGGCACCCGCAGAGGGAGAGCCATAGGCAGAGGCAGAGGGTGGGGATCCAGAGGAGGATGAGCTGATTGAGCTCAGGGAGATCTGCCAGGGTCAGGCAGACGAGATCCAGGAGCTGGAGAGGGAGAGGGACCGACTCAGGATCAGGCTCAGGGATACTGAGCGGGAGAGGGATCAGGCGATTCAGCGCTACACTGAGGCTGAGACAGCACTGAGGGCAGGGAGGCAGGCGGCGAAGGACACAGGAGCAGGCTACGCATATGTCCTGCGAGCCAGAGAGGAGATTGCCTACTGGAGGGACCTGTATTATGGTGTCATGCCAGCAGATCAGCGGGCGAGGAGCTTCCACAGACCATCGCGGACAGCGATAGCTACGGGAGGGAGCCGGAGGAGATAGGCATCGAGTGGTGGGGTCATGGGTCCTCCACCACCACCAGATAGGGGGGACAGGCAGGATGATCCTGGAGCGGGTCCTTCTAGGGCTCAGATTCCATTGAGGCCAGGCGGCTCCGAGGGAGGGAGTTCATCATAGCCATAGAGGGCTCCCCTGTATCAGTATTTGTACCATTTTTTGTATTGTAGACACATGCGGGTGATTGTAGCCATATGATTTTTTTGACATCATTGTATCATGACACTTTTGATTATATATATGAGAGATGATTCATTTTTGCGGCAGCTATATGCATGTGTACCTATGTGATGAGATGTTCTTATAATGTATGTTTTATGATATGGATGCAAATATGTACATGATGCAATGCAATATTTTTGTTCTTTTATGTTGTATATGTGATGCATGATGCAGATGTGAATGTATGTGATGCAGATGAATATAATAATGTAAATGTAAACTGTGCTAACAGGTGTTGTGCGCAGGATGTGATGCAGTTGTGATATCTATATGTATGTATGAAATGCTTATATGTGGTAATGCAGGTGCAACTACATGAAATGCAAATGTTTTTGGTGTGTCATTATACTCAGTCATGTGATAGCAGGCTACGCGGGCTCAAGAAGGACGATGGAAGTCAATCAAGAAAGGGGGATGAAAGACAGAAGATATGAAAGTGATAGAGCTTCTTGTGCATTATCATCATTGAGCTTATTATGGCAAGATAGGTTATGACAATCGAGGCATATGTTCGACCCAGAAAGTCATTGTACCCATTTGCATGGAGATAAGACAATCACAAACAAGGAATGACCCAGTTCATACTAGACTCACAGTGTCCTCATATCCTCAGACAAGTCATAGCATTACTAAAAGACAATCCACAGACAACAAATACAAATAGGTGACGATACCCCATCCTCGCCTTTCTAGTCAAAGACATCCTGGAGATAGAATCTCTAGTCAGAGACATCCTGGAAAAGCTAAAAGACATGTCACCAAAAGATAAAATCAACAGAAAACCAAGACTCGACACCAACACCCACTATAGTCCTCAAGTTTAGTGTCTCTTGTCACTTGTATAAGTCTTATTTGATTGTGGTCACAATGTTTACTTTGACAGAAAGGATAGATAGCACTGAACCATAATGTTGTCTGAGTCTGTTGAAAGATTTGATTTGTTGAAGCCCATTGTTGCTGCTATGTCTCATCTGAAACTGACTGAATCCATGAAACTGATACTTTATTGCGGAGAAGATGAAACTTTATTGCGGATCTGTGATGCAAATGTTGCTTTATTGCGGATTGCGCACGAATAGACTGAAGAAAGCTAGAAGAAACTGTACTCCTTGAAACATGTGGTGTTCTCAGTTCCACACCCATCACTAGACGTAGGATTTGCCTTAGCCACAGATAGGATCTGATTTATTATGGATAGAAAGGGAGTGAAAAGGGGGGTTTATTATGAATGGCTAACCAATCTTGGGTAGATCAATAACAAGCCATGATGGGAATGGGTAAGTTTATTGTGAGTGAATAGGTTGTGAGTGTGTGCAATGTGAAGTGATGAAAGTGAATCCTGAAGGAGGGAGGAGCAATGTCTCTACGCATGGTGCTGGTGACCTAGTTTTCACCATGGTACTTGCCCAGGGCGCCACTGAAGTGGTTTTCACCATTGGACGAAATTATTTCTCTTTACTTTTTTTGATTTTTCAATTTATTTTTGTGTCACAAGGCGCCTGTTTGCCAGGTTTTCACCAAGTAACGATTTTTTTGTTTTATAATTTTTTTTGTATTTTTGAATTAGGATACTCCGAAGAGCTATGTGTAGAACCTGCGAAGGTGCATGCTGTTGATAGGATCCTCCAAAGGTTCACCTTTTGTAGTTGAGAGCTGATATGCACCAGATCCATAGGCTGCTGTAACGATGTAAGGACCAAGTCAGTTTGGTTCGAACTTGCCCTTCTTCTCTCTGTCTTGTTGATTTTTAGGATTTTCTCTGAGAACCAAGTCACCTACCTCAAATGTGCGAGGCTTGACTTTGTGATTGTAGCTGCGACTCATTCATTGTTGGTAAGCCTTGAGATGATTAAAAGCAGTTTGTCTCCGTTCATCCAACAATTCTAGTTCTTGTAAGCGAGAGACCCTGTAATCTTCATCGCTGATAATGTTTTGCAAAGAGACCCGTAAAGAAGGTAACTCAACCTCAATAGGCAAGATGGCTTCAGCGCCATAGACAAGTGAGTATGGTGTAGCTCCTGTAGGTGTACGGACACTTGTGCGGTAGGCCCAAAGTGCAGGATTGAGTTGAATATGCCAGTTACGGCCAGCATCGTCGACTGTCTTTTTGAGAATTTTAAGAATTGTTTTATTAGACACCTCAGCTTGGCCATTACCTTGGGGGTAATATGGTGTGGAGAAATGATGGGAAATATGGAAGCGGTCACAGAGTTCACGAACATCCTGATTTTTGAAGGGACGCCCGTTATCAGTAATAATGGACTTAGGAATACCATATCGGCAAATAATATAGTTAAGGATGAAGGTAGCAATTTGTTTCCCAGTGACTTGTGTGAGAGGCACAGCTTCAATCCACTTTGTGAAATACTCTGTGGCTGTGATAATGAATTTATGACCATTGGAAGAAGGAGGGTGAATCTTGCCTATGAGATCGAGTCCCCACTGACAAAAGGGCCAAGGAGACGCAAGTGGTTGTAGTTCTTGTGCTGGTGCATGTATGAGGTCTCCATGAATTTGACATTGCTTACATTTCTTGACAAACTGATATGAGTGTTTTTCCATATTGGGCCAGTAATATCCAGTCCTGATGAGTTTCTTAGCCAAGGTAGGAACACTAGTATGTGGACCACATATCCCTTCATGCACTTCATGTAACGCAATCTGAGCTTCGTCGCTTTCTAAACATCTAAGAAGAGTGCCATCTAGACCTTGTCGGTATAGGATATCAGCTAGAATGACATATCGAGAGGATTGGCGAATGAAAGTGCGGTGTTGGTTGTTTGATAGATCAGGAGGTAAGATATTGTCGCGAAGATATGTGAATATGGAACCATATAACTAGGATTCGGGACCAACAACGCATATCATTTCAGTAGGAGTGATCTCATATGAAGGAACCAACAGATTGTCTACCAGGAACTCATAGCAGGTTTCATTTTGAGGCAGGTCAATTAGTGAAGTAATTGTAGCCATGGCATCTGCAGCACGATTCTGCTCTCTTGGTATCTGCTCAAAATCTATCTTTGTGAAGTGCTATTTCAAATCATCTACCAGTTGCTTGTAAGGCATTAATTTTTCATCTTTTTTTGGGTAATCATCAGTTGCTTGATGGATGACAAGTTGAGAATCCCCAAAAACACGAAGTTCTTTGATCTTCCACTGAACTGTGATTTGTAATCCAGTTGTTAATGCCTCATATTCTGCTATATTGTTGGTGCAAGGAAATGATAAGCGGTATGATTTTGGTATAGAATCGCCTTGAGGAGTTATAAAGAGAATACCAGCTCCTGCCCCATGCTGTGTGTATGAGCTGTCAAAGTACAGTTGCCATGGCCTTGCATGTGATATTGTTAAAATGGATTCATCTGGAAATTCTGAATTTAGAGGAACATCATCTATCATGGGAGCATCTGCTAATTGATCCACGATTGTCTGTCCTTTTATTGCTTTTCTGTCCACATACTCAATGTCAAATTCACTCAGGATCATTACCCATTTGGCAGTCGCCCAGTAAGTGTAGCTTTGTTGAGAAGATATTTTAATGGATCAATTCTGGCAATCAACTTAGTCTTGTGAGTGAGCATATAATGTCATAATTTTTGTGAAGCAAAGACCACAGCGAGACATGCACGCTCGATTGGTGTGTAGTTTAGCTCATATCCCACCAATGTGCGACTGATATAGTATACTGCTTTTTCCTTGCCGTCAGCTATTTGTTGCGCTAGGAGTGCCCCCAGTGCTGTTGGAGTAGTTGATATGTATAGTAACAAAGGCTGATCTGGAATTGGTGGCATCAGAACTGGCGGATTCAAAAGATAATCTTTGAGTGTCTGAAAAGCTTGTTGATAGTTATTATCCCATTTGAACTTGATATTTTTATGTAGCAGGTGTTGAAAAGGATTACACTTATCTGCAAGTTGTGCTATGAATCTTCGTATAGACTGGAGTCTCCCTTGTAAGGATCGAAGTTGACTGATATTTCGGGGTGGCGGCATGTCCAAGATAGCCTTGACTTTTGCTGGATCGGCTTCGATTCCTCTTTTGGACACAATGAATCCTAGGAGCTTCCCGGAGGTTACTCCAAAGACACATTTCTTGGGGTTTAATCTTACCTTGTACTTTTCCAACCGATCAAAGATGACTAAAAGTATGTCCAAATGTGTATCTCTGTCTATTGATTTACCCAAGAGATCATCAACATAATCTTCCACGGTTATGTGCATGAGATCATGAAAGATAGTGGTCATCGCTCTTTGATATGTAGCACCTGCATTTTTTAGCCCAAAGGGCATGACATTCCAACAGAAAGTTCCCCACGGACAAGTGAATGATGTTTTGTGTTGATCCTCGAGTGCAATCCTGATTTGATTATAACCAGAAAATCCATCCATTAAAGATAACATTTCGTGACCTGCTGTGAGATCAACGATCAAGTCGATATTTGGTAATGGGAAGTCATCTTTCGGACAAGCTTTGTTGATGTCTCTGAAATCTGTACATATTCTGATGTTGCGATCTGGTTTACTGACAGGTACTAAATTGGAGATCCATTCGGGATAATCAATTGGGCGTATGAATCCGACATCCAGTAATTTCTCCAGCTCTGCTTTGACTAGTAATGCCACTTGTGGATGCATTTTCCTTAATTTCTGTTTCACTGGCTTTGCCCCCAGTTTGACTGTCAAATGATGCATTACCAAATCCGGATCTAGTCCAGGCATATCAGCGTATGACCATGCAAAGTTGATTTGTCGTTCTTTGAAGAAGCTTATGAATTTTGATCTTTCAGTCTCTATTAATGATTGAGCCAGGAATATGTTGTGTGGAACCTCTTCTGTACCAATGTTTGTTTTGATAGTCTCCTCTACCAACATGGATGATTTTTCCTCATATGATGCTGGGAGAATGTCGAGCCTTCCATCTTCGGGTGCCTCAGAGAGGTTTTCGCCCTCAGATACGTCCTTTCTTTTTATTTTTTTGGAATCAGATAGCGCCACAGTGTGGTTTTCGCCATAAGACCCTTGATTTGTTCTTATTTTCACATTTTTGCGACTGGAAGGTCCGACACCCTCACCAAAATATGCCATGTTGTTGAGTTCTATGGTGTATCCTACTTTGTGGTCCCCAGGGGGAAGATCATCTCGTATGCCAAGATAGTCAATAATAGCTTCGTCATTTTGAAATGTGTCAAATTGTGCTGGTCCTTCATAATCCCAGTCAATGAGTTGGTGGTGAACAAGGGGAAGGCCTTTAATGTTTTCAGAGTTTGCAGGGCTAAGAGTGAAGATGTGGTTATATTCGGGTATATCGAGGCAATCGTCGAGGTCATCGATGGCACTCTCCTCATCAATTTCAATCGCAAGCAAATCCAAATTGTCGTCACTAGTAGCGCCTTCCGGGACAGGTGTCTTCATCCTATGTGATTTCGACCTAGAACCTTGAGACGAAGACTGTGCGGAATCCTTATGGGTTGTTTCTTGACCAACTTTGAACTTTTTATAAAATTCCTCTTCTTCTGTGGGTTCATCTAGCTCTCTGAATGTCTTGGTGAGCTCATAGTCACTGGAGGATTTGTCTGAACCCCATTCCCATTCGTTGGAATCTGTGGAATAGCAATCCTCTTGTTGAATTTTGGCAACTTTGATTTGTGATGCCTCTTCTGTCCTTTTAGTGTGGATCTTGGAAGTCAGAAAACCAAGTCCCTTTGAGCGTTCCCTTTTTACAGTCAATTCAGGTTGTAGGGGTTCCATGACGCCTTCTTTGCGTAACCTAAGAGGGCTTTTTCCATCATACCCGAATTTTTGTAGAATCTTGAAGCCTTTGTCATATTTCTCACAAGGTATATTGATCTGATCATGTGTGTCCTCTTCAATGTCTTTATAGAGCATTTTGTATAAATCTTCCTCTTCTAGTTCGCCCCATCTTTGAAAGGTAGTAGGATCCCATTTGAGTATCATGATGGATATTTGCTTGTTAGGATGTGGCCTTCCATATTCTTTCAGAGAGCTCATGACTTGTCGTAAATACATGGTCTGATTTAAAGTATATTCTCCCATGCCTTTGTCTTGAAATTTGCCTTTAAGTTCACCTTGTTTTGATGTCGAAGGTTTCAATGACTCAGGGTCAATGTATGCCGAAGAAGGAACAGCTTCACGATTACTGGGAATGATGGTCTCCGTATGTGATCTCAGGTTATTGCAATATATGAACGGATTAGGATCACCGTTAACTGTTACCTCGACTCCATTATCAGGAAACTTAATGCATTGATGATATGTTGATGGGACTGCCCTCATCTCATGAATCCAAGGACGTCCTAGCAATATGTTGTATGTGAGATCCAGATCGAGGACTTGACAAACCACATCCTTTGTGACTGGCCCAATTCTTAGAGGTAAGGTGACTGTGCCCTTGGATGAACTCTCTTCATCATCATATGCCTTGATGGTGATTTGATTTGTTAAATTCACAGCTTTATCAGAATATCCCAATTGTTTAATGGTGCTCAATGTACAAATGTTTAGACCAGCTCCTCCATCTATCAGGACTCACTTTATTCGATGTTTGTGTATGAAGGCTTCAACATGTAAAGGTGCATTATGGGGCTGACTTACGGAGGCGTCATCGGCTTCTGTGAATGTGAGAGAGTGTGGAATGGAAAGGTATCCCACCATGGCTTGAAACTGGTCCACGTTCAGATCAGTAGGAACGGTAGTGTCTCTCAAGATTTTGTCAAGAATAGCTTTATGAGCGGGGGATATGCATAAGAGCTCAAGGATGGAGATGAGCGCGGGTGTCTTCCCTAACTATTCTACAAGGTCATACTCAGGTTTGGTTGATGAAGAAGCCGTATTTTTAGTGGAGGCACCTGGCAACGTAATCTGACCTCGACGAGTTGTAACATGACATTCAGAGGTAGGTTCGGAAGAAGATCCAACACCTCTTAGGACAATCTTGGGTTGCTGAGGAGGATTCTCAGGGTTTTTGTTCTTGATGGTAATAGTAGAGATATGATTGTCCGTCGAGATATGATTGATAGTTGAATCATAGTTGTAAGGTGCTCTAGTATAGTTGGCCTGATCATCTGTGACTTGGGCTTTTCCTTTGTCATGCTTTGGGAATGGTTCCTTAAACATCTCATGTTCTTGATTGGATGAGTGTCCCTCAATCTCAATGTCACCTCTATCAATGAGATCTTGCACAATGTTCTTCAGTCGATGGCAATTTCCTGTCTTATGACCCTTGCTCTTATGAAACTCACAATACTCATCATCATTCCACCAATTTGGTTTGACCTTTGGTTCATATGGAGGAAAATCTGGAACTGTGATCACTTTGTTTGCCACTAGCTTTTCGAAGATTGATTCAAGTGGTTCTCCCAATGGGGTGTACTTCCTTTGTGATCTAGAAGTTGTTTGAGTATTCACTTGATTGTTTGTAGAACTTGATCCTAAAAAGATGAATTTGGGTCTCACTGTATTGGCATCAACAACACCATCATTGACTGTGTTCTTGTTTTTATTCCAAAATCTTGGCTTGTCTTTTCCTTTAAAGTCATCTTTGTTTTCCCTGAATATTTTAATGACTCCTTGTTCAATTAAGACCTTTTTTGTTGCTAAACCCTTTTCAATAACATCCTTGAAGGTGGACAAACAAGCTTTCCTTATATCATAGCCAATATCCTTGTTAACATTTTGAGTGAACATTTCTACCATTTGTTTCTGTGGAATTTCGCAAGAGCATCTGCTAGCTAGATTTCTCCATCTTTGTAAAAATGACGCAAAAGATTCTCCCTCCTTTTGCTTAGTATTGCACAAAGTAGTGACTGAGATATCTGTCTCAATATTGTAGGAGAAATGCTGAATAAATGCCTCTGCTAAGTCACCACATGACTTAATACCAGGAGGTAATTGAGAGAACCATTCCATAGCTTGATCGCCTAAGCTTTGCGGGAACAACCTCATCAAATATGTTTCTTCTGCCGCTACCTCTATGCAAGCTGTGAAAAATTGTCGTATGTGTGCCTTGGGGTCTCCTTTTCCTCTATACTTGTCAAATTTTGGCGTCACAAAGTGTGTAGGGAATGGAGGCATTGGAATGCTCTTATCAAATGGATAAGGACATATGTCTCTCATAGTGTATGTTGGTTTTGGTGTACTCATGTCCTCCATTTTCTTTTGTAAATCTCTGATTTGTTGCTCCAAATTATTCTTAGGTGGCGATCGATTTCTTGTAGCATACCCCATGTTTGAGACACCAATTTGAGGAGGAGCTTGTTGCATGTATGGATGATATTGATCATAGACATGTTCATATGGAGGAGGTTTATATTGATGCGGCATATAGGGAGCACTTGGTATAGCTTCATCTTGAGGAACCCCATATCTATTTTGTGCATATATACCATATTCTATAGGCACGTCATGTTCTATTGTGTTGCCCCCAAATTTGACATGAGGTTTCCTTGTGTCCAAATTTTGAGCATGCCTTTTAATGTCCACTTGTTTTGATTGATCCATAGCTTGAGCATGTGATTGAGCATATCTATCTGCATAAGACTTCCATAATGCTCTTCGAAGGTAAGTATCATATGTTTGACCATGTGTATGTGGGACTTCTGGTTTTTGAAGCAAAGCTGATGGTGATTCAGGTACCATATGTGGTCCTCTATTTCCTCCACTATTAGGTCTCCTTTGATCCATGTTGGAGTGAGTTTGTTGCGAGGGTCGGTTTTCCATAAGTTGAGACATGTCAAAGTCATGAGGTATTTTAGCTCCACTTTGTGCCATCATGTGTAAGAAGTATTGTCTATCCCTCTTCATTATCTCTTCAACCAATCTATTGAAATGAGGATTCATTATGGATTCTTCTACATCTGTTGATTGTATTGAAAAGTTGTCCACATTGTCATTGTGTGTAGCCTTGTTGTTTGTAGTGTCTGCGTTTTCCACATTTGGAATGTGTCTATAAACATCCATGTCAGGCAGTGTAGTGTGCTCAAGATTGAAAAATAAATCGTTGTCATACTCATAAGAACTCATGTTTGCGGACTCTTGAGCCTCTTTAGTTTCTCTCCTAGATTTTTGAAGACGGGTTTCAACCATGAACTAGGTATTGACCAAGATGTGTGAGACTAGATGAAAAATGGAAAGAGTATGGAAGACCAAGAGTTGTATGGAGTGTAAATGAATCTGAGGTGTACTTGCAAATGTCCAAAGTGTAAGACCAAGTATGTAAGTAGTAGAGTAGGTGTGACTTCCAAAGAGAGGATAGTTTCTCTTGATGAGGTAAGCTGACCTTGACTCTAAGTAAGACCAAATGAGACCCAAAGGTAAGAAACCTTGATGAGGGACCACTTAGCAAAGTGCAGTTGTATGTAGTATGTTGACAAAGTATGATGAGGACAAGCAAGTGACCTTTTGACTCAAGTTTAGACAATTGTGAATGTAATGAGAGATGTGAAGCAATGATGGACTGTATGAGACCCAGAGACAGGTTGAATGCTAGATGAAACCTGAAGAAACAACCTAGGAAGCTAAAGTATTCCGAAACTGATTTCTCTTGTTTGCCGGACTGTAAAAATTTTCAATCCTGGACACAGACGCTTCTGTATACTTCACAAACGTGATTCCCAAACATAGACGTGTCTCTGTTCGACATAGACGCTGCTAGACACACAGACGCTATTATGCCCTTCACAGACGCGCTTAGATGACTCAAACGCGGTTAAAACAGACACAGACGCGTTTCTGTAAACTTCGTGCAATTTTTTTCAATCTGTGAAGTTGTTTTGTTGTGACCAAATCCGACTGTGTGACTGTTTTTCGTGACAAGAGGACACAATGTTGATGAGGACTCAATGTTTGCAAGTGTTTAGACTCCAAAAGTGTGTTGTTTGATGTAAAATGTTTTGCATACACTTGAAGACACAAAAGACACAATGTTTTGTTGTTTGGTCTTGAATTTTTTGAATGTTTAACATAAGACAAGCACAATTCTTATGGCTGGCCAAGACAATAGTTGTTGATCCCACATAGGGTTTTACCCCCGAGGCTACGCTATTCAGAGCGGATACTTAGATGCTTGACCTCACTGGCTCCACCCTCGGCACTCACTTCTCGGGTCAGCCAAGCATCAGTCCCTATGAAAACTCCCCATGGCGAACTTTGTATCTCTACTAAGAACCGTATGTGTGTGGGCCGCTACCAGAGGTCCGACCTCCTGCCCCAACAACTAGAAGGATTTGGGCTTCTAAAACAAAAAGGTGCTAGTAAGGGCATCCGCTCGTGTGGCCATACATGCGGCACTTTCAGCTCTGTAAATACAGAAGGCTCCCAACCGGTAGGGATTACGCCCTACAAATGATCAAATAAATTTGATCAAACGGGTTTATGGGGAGACATAGTGTCGGTATGAACTAATCAGCACACGTTATTCATAGTTTTCACCATGAATACATTTGATTATAGTGGTTTGGATGAGGTGGGTTTTCCTCGCTACCACTTGGGTCGTTCTCTTCTCACTAGTAGTCCTAATGACCACACAGGAAGACAGGCCCTCTAAAGATTAAACAAAAAGAGCCTATTGCTCAAGACACAAAAGACAATGATTCAATTTTAGTGCACCAATGGAAGTGTTTTCTAGTCTATAAAAACAAGGCACACAACAAAATTTCAAAACCCTAGCCAAGGACCTGCAACAAAATTTGTTAGTAGTTTGGGTTGTTTCAAATGATCACCCCTTCCTGCAAGCACACAAGTTAGGTAAATTTTAGAAACCCAAAAGACTTTGTGAAAGAGGGGCCTTCAACAAAAACGTTTTGCTTCCAAGACAAGCTGCACAAACCTAGTTAGCTAGATCTGAAAGGGTTAGTCCAAAAATAAACCAGATCTGAAACCCTAAGTACGAAATCCGAAAATCGAATCAATGAAAATTTGAAAATTCTGAAACAATAAAAACACAGACGTTGTTACCCACGACACAGACGCGTCTGTATGACACAGACGCGGTTCTGTGATGCACAGACGCGGGCAAAAATCACAGACGCCCTTCTCTGACACAGACGCGAACAGAAACAACACAGACGCGCTTATGAAACACAGACGCCCCTGTCTGAAACCTGCAAAATAAAAATTGTCAAAAACACAGACGCGCCTCCAGTATCCGCAGACACGCCTGAAAATCAAAGACGCGATCCGAAAGTTCGCAGACGCGAAAAAACCTAAAATGTCGTCAAAAAATGTCCGATCTGCAACTTCAAAAATGCAAAATCTGCAACAAAAAGGTTAAATGCAAAGGGACAAGAGTCCCATCGGGCGTGCCAAAATGTGTATGGTGAAAATGGATAACAATAAGAACAATATTGAAAGGCTAAATGAATTCAACCACCAAACCCTAGCCTAACAATCAACAAAGATCCACCATAACATATGAAGATTACCTAAGACAATGCAAATCACATGAAATCACAAAGATTATACCATCACATGTCCAATAGGGTTTTGATCTCCATTCTTCCTATCTCCATTGATCTTGCTTGATATATATTTGCTCTCAGATTTTATATGCACAAGAGCTCAACAAAGAACGGAATGTGGTTGCAAGTAGGATCGTAGTGTAGCCAAAAAGGATCATTAGGGCATTAAGTCATTAGAATGCTTCATTAGGGTTTGATAATGAAGGAAGCATCTCCTTAAATAGAAGACACAATATGAAATGGAGGGATAAGATTGAGAGGTGTAAAAGGAGGTCGGCTAGGATTAGAGGGTAGGTAGAAGAAATAGTAAAATAGTGAAAGGGGTAGGTAGTGTATGAATTAAGAGATGAATGACATGTGTCATGTGTAGAAAAAGCTAATGAATTAATTAAATAAATAAAGATTTATCTAATTAATAGAAGAAGTGGGATAATTAAATAAATAAATGTATTTATTTAATTTAGGAAAAGGATAATTTAAATAAATAAAATGTATTTATTTAAATGAGAAATAAGGCTAGAAGAGGATAAATGAATTAATTAAATAAATAAATATTTATTTAATTAATAGAAGAATTAGGCTTAGATAATTAAATAAATAAAATATTTATTTAATTAGACTGGACAATTTTAGGTGTCTACAATCATGACTAGTGATAACTCATCACATAATCAATGAATATCGGTTGGAACAATCAATACCAGTTGGAGTTAGACATTGATATCCGTTTATCCTTTGATGCTCCTTTGATAGTCATCGTTGGATCTGCAGTTTGATGTTGAGTTATGTATATCCACTGGTTGTCTCCATGTATATACCGGTTGTCACCATGTACCTATTAGATATAAACCTCTAGTATATCAGTTGTAATATAAACAACTTTGAAGTCACACCGGTAGACAATATGAATATATGTGTGTGTATGTGTTTCATCAATGACAACATATCATGAAGTTATTCATTACAATCATCATCAAGCCAACAATCTCCCACTTTGGCATTGATGGCAACACTTAGAAAATTTTACAGCAATACCGCTAAGTGCGCTTACAAAAAAATTTTTTACACATATACATATACTCCCCCTTACTACATACAACATACAAAATTTTCACCACACATACATATTTCTACTCCCCCTTTGACAACAATGTCAAATTGAAAATCAAAATACATATATATAGAAAATTTTGTATCAAAATGTTTTACATATACAAAAAACTTGAAAAACTTAATCAAGATTCATGCATTGCAAGCCTCAGAAAAATGTCACTAAAGTTTCTCTTCAATTGAGAAAAAGCATGTTCCCATGTTTCCAACAAGTTCTTAGTGAACTCAAGTGTAGACATAATCTAAGTATGGAACTCTTCCATTGAATCAAGTGTACATGTCTCTGGAGTAGCCAAAATAGCTTCTGCATTCTTGTAGGCTCTTTGCAGTATGTCCACTTGGGGTCTGAGTAAATTTTTCAATTCCTTCAGTGATCAGAGTCTTTTTTCCTTTTCAAGATAATAGGTATCTAACCTATTTTGCAAATCATCCACAAATTTGCCAAAAGCAAAAATAGAATCTTGAAGTGGTACATATGCATTACATATCTTCTCTAGATCTTTCTTTGTTTCAATTCATCTATTATTAATATCAGAATAAAAGAATGAAACATTAGAAGTACATGCAAGGAATTTCCTTTCTATTTCAATAGCTTTTCTTAATAAATCTTTATTAAGAGATAGAGAAATTTTTCATGTATCAATCTCTTTCATAAGCTGTTATCCACACTTCTTTCTGTAACTCTTCTCAGCATAAGTTTGTGTTGCTTCTTCTAGGGACTTAAATTGGTTAGATGCATCAGCAACCAATTGACCAAGTTTGCTAATAGGAGTTGTTAGATGCCCTATAGCAGTTTTCGGAAGTAGACTTGTCAAAATATCCACAGCATTTTGAATGGTTTCTACTTCCATTCTTTGTTCTTTAAGTCTCTTCCTGTGTGCCCTAGATTGCATGATAGTTGCAATCTTCATCATTTCAGATGCACTCATATTATCAACAATTATAGGCCCTAAGATGCCTAATGAGTCATCATCATCTTCATCAATCTGTTGTATGACTAATGATGTTATCGATCCAGGAGATGTTACCTTAATCTTTTCTTTCTCTTGATCTTTCTCCATTCCCTGTTTAGAAATCTGTATATCAACTTTTTCATCAAATTCCTTCTGAGTGTCCTGTGAAACCAGTGGGAGTTGATATTTCACTAGTTGTTCCTTGGTTGGTGGAATATCCACTCCTGGTTGAGTTGTTGATTTCTCAACTGAAGTAACCTGTGAGTTTGAAATTACCGGTGGATGCATATCTGGTGCAGCAATGTCTCCAGATAGATCTATTGCATCCTAAATATCATCAACAAGTATGACTCGTTGGACAATAGTGTCATCCTTCTTCTTGATAGGATAGACAACATCAGCTTGCACAATTTCTTCATCATCCATTTCAGGTCGATCAACAGTATCTTGCTCATCCTTAGAGGAATGTATAATTTCTTGCATCCATTGGATATTACGAGCAATTTGATGGGTCTCAGTCTCAACAGGTTGCACCTTTCCACTAAGTAGCTTCAATCTTCTTATCTTGAAAGAAAAATGGACTTTGTACTTATCAAGAAATTCATTTAACTTATCCTTTGACAAATCAGAAAAATATTACACAAATACATCATCTATGATTTCTTTTTCATTCTTTATTGCTTCCTCCCATTTATTCAAAAGAATGGTATATAAGGAATTAGAGATATCCTTTACAAGATCATGAGGTAATCTATTTGATAGGGAGGTAGGGCAAGGGGGTTGCCCAATTAGCTTGTATTTTTTTTTTTACTAAGTGATAGGGTCTTTGCTAGTTTCAAAGTGTAATTATCAAAATCAAAGTGCAAAAATCTTTTAGGCAACCTAGCAACTCTCCTTGATCCACCTCCCTAAGTCAAACACTCCCCGGTTGCTCAAGGGCTTCAACTCCATTGTTTTAGGATTTGTGGTCTAACTCATTACTCTCTCAATTGGGATTCATTTCCTCTATCCCTGATCTGTTCTCTGACTGCACAAGGTCTCCTTTTGATGAATTACAAGTTTGTGTCAAGTTTTACCCTCCCATGGGTGTCTTTGGTCTTCTACGTTTTGGAGTGTAGAAACCCTTCACAAGGGCTACAAACTGAGTTGTGGAGTCTACCTCACCAAAAGTGTTAAATTCATACAAGACCAACTTGGTTCAATTGGTATTGATGGGTTTTATGCTTTACAACCTTCCTTTGTGTACCCGATTTGACAAAAACCCAATTTTTAGGCCTAAAACGGGCTACAAGGAATTAGCCCTCCTTTTGGGGTTTTGTGCTCACCCTAATCCAACGATGGGATTCCAAACAAAAAGAACCTGATATTTGGATACCCTTTTGGAAGTTCTTGAGGATTTTCTAAGTCTTAGGGTCATTAGGCCTCCTCCATAACTGTCCCAAAAATGGGTGCAAAAAGAAGGGTTTGCAAGGGTTTTGGAGGCAAGAAACAACTTACAAGCTAGAAACCTTCAATGTGCACCATAAAAACTTGGTTCTACCATGCCACATACTATTTAGGCCAAAATAAAGCATTTTTACACCTTCAAAGGTTAGAGAACAAGATTTTACAAAAGATGCTCATAGGGAGTGTGCAACATTGACAACTTTTCCATTCTTGCTTTCTACAAACACATCATTTGCATGAGAACCAATTACATTCTAAAGAATGTAAACATGTCTATCATTGGTGAAAAGAAAGAACCACATTATCCCTGCACAAAAAGGCATTAGGCAATTACAAAACATTGAGTCATTCACTGTCAAACTAGTTATCACTGCACTTTGCCTCTTTCACTATTTTTTTCCACTTTACCCTGCATTTACCACTGTCAAACTCTTTTTCAAAGGTCTGATTGGTGCTTTTTTTCAATGCTCTATCTTTGGATGTTTTTTTTCCTTCATACCTGCTATTTGGAAGAGGAAGATTGCAAAAACAAATCAACCAAAAATGCAAAAATCAGTCATAATTGATTGTGACAGCTAGCTGGGCATTACAACTTTGCCTCAAGGATCATTAATTGATCTTGGAAATCTCAAAACCCATGGACAAGGTCAAAGACCACTCCTTGTTCTTGTTTTCAAGCAAATAGAAGGAGGTACAAGGCTTTACAAACTCCAATATATGGTGGAGAGTAAGTAACTGTATGGAAATCAACATCAAAACAGTGACTCACTGTTTTTTACACCATTTTCACAAACTAAAAATGCAATCATCCTTATCATGACTTAGAAAGCCTCTTTGCCTTTACATACAACCTTAAACACCAAAACAAGTCTGCCCATCTGATGTATGCATTTGCTATAGAAGAGCAAAGCATCAAACTTCTTCAAAGACCCTAGCCAAATGGCACACTTGCCTAGGGCTCCATGGCCACAAAACTTCTTGCACCTACATTTTGGAAATAAATAAAAACATGTATATACATATCTTACAAGTTTACCAACTGGTTCTTGGGAAGCCATGAACATTTAGGGCTTCAAGAAGCCAAGTTGGTCAAGCATCCTTGCCAATTTCCTAGACAAGGCAGTGAAACTGTCAAAACCAAATAATTTTGCACAAAACTCAAAACTTAATGAAATTTGATGCCACCAAAGGGAAAACCTTCAATAATCATAAGAGAACATGGTAATGCAAAAACAATATGGCCACATACAGCAGGTGTATGGACTGTTGCTCACATGGAGTCAAAACATAGAGAAAAACAAGGTAAAATTAGTGCAAACTTTCAAAATGCTTGATATCTCTGAATGATCAACCCTTACAATGGTTCAAACAAGAGAATAAATACCTCTACAATTCATTTATCCTCATGTATGGACAGGTACATGTCCAAGAGCACTCAAATTTGACATTTTCATGTCTAAAATGACAACTTTTAATGTCTAGATGATGCAAGGTTGATCTCAAAGACTCCCAATCACCTAAGAACACTACTCACACCTAAAAACCAAGCACAAAGCATGTCTAAAAACTTTCAAAACAAAAACACATTGAAAACTCACTTTTTCCATCATTTTGCCAGGCAACTCCAAACTGGCAACTTTGAGCAAAAAGATGAAAACAGGAAACAAGACCACACAATGAGTTCAAAACTCATCCAAACAACCTAGAAGAACTCAAAAAACATCTTAGACAAACTTTCCAACTCAAGACTAATAAAAATCAAACTTTCTATCAAACCTGTGATGAAATGAAGCTAGGTGCTCCTGCACCACTATTATAATGGCACAAATAATTGATTACTCATTGAATAATTTGTTCATTTTCATCTTCATTGAATGAATAAATTGTTCCTGTTGAATAATGATGTTTCTTCCTAATGTCTTCATTGTTTTCTCAAAGTTAGTCTCGGGCTTGTAAGTTAAGACATCAATAGGAACAGTTGGCTTTGGCACTTCCTTCACTTACTTGGTTGTTTTACCAGTTGCTTTCATTTTCTTGGGCTCCTCCTCAGTATCAGCACCTTCATATTCTACTTGGAGAATTAGTTTCTGACCTCTTTTCTTTGATGCAGTCTCCTTCTTTGCATATACTTTAGGTTCTAGTTCCTTTTTGGTTTGGATACTTCATGTCACTCTTCTACTTTTTATCAGCGGAGGTGCTTGCTCAGCCTTCTTCTTCTCACCTTTACCACTTATGGTTGGAACACTACTAGTTTCAGCTTTTACAATTTGAACTTCAACTGTATCCATTAGTTTAGGGTGGCCCCTACTATTCTAAGGGTTTCCTTCTTTTTCTCTACTAAAGATGCCAACAGGTTATTGGCATAACCGATCAATAAGTCATAGTTGACTTCATAGCTCATGTCTTCCATTTCTTCTTCTCTAGGCTTAATAGCCTCCATCAAACAAAAATTAGTGGTAATTGTGAAAATAATGTCCTTAGCGAAGTGTTTCACCACATCCTCAGGCAATCTTACTCTCATACTCATTTTCTTCTGAAATTCATTGAAATATTTATTCATGGCAGCAGAGAAGGTGTTCCTCATAGTCTTGATGTTGTTCTTAATCTAGGCAGATACGGGTAGATCCTTAGACCATTAAAGATCACCAATTCATGGTAGTAAATTCTAGAAATAAAATAATAGACCTATCAACAACTGTCCAAATTTAAACTTTTGACTATTTTCCTTCTTGATAGATTGAAGATTTAACAATAATTGGCTCCTTATGGCCTCACATAGGTCATAATTAGCATTTTCAGCTATCATCTTATAAGCAGTATGCACTACTGCAGATGGAACACTATTCAATCTGCTAGAATATAATATTTGGTAGCCTATAACCATAGTTGCCAACTTAACTACTGGGTCCTTGATGTTATTGACAGAAAAAGAATGCCCATCAGAGGTTGATCCGATCAGAGTGTTTGCTGTCTCTTTTGAAATTCGCCTCAGCTTAGGTACTTCACCGGTTGAGTAAAAACCAGTTACAACTTGAATAGCTTCCTTGGTTATAGTACGAGTCCTTTCTAAATACATGTTTTCCCCATGAACATGACTCAAAATAATTCGGATATGTTCCTCTTCAAAATCTTCAAGAAAATAAGTTGCATTATGAAAATTTTTCTCATAAACCCTAATATATTCTGGTTGAATCTTTCCATTTTCATTGCAAAGGGATTTCAACTGGGAATATATTGACAATGATCATAAATCCTCAATCTTGCAATCAATGTAGTTGGACAAATCTCCTTTCACTACAACACCACTAGGAACTTGTGATAAAGCATTATAAGACACAATTCGTTCCACCTTTACAACTTCCATAATTTCAGATGTGATCATCAATTTCTCTACTGGTTTAGAAGATGATGCCATTTTAGATAAACTAGATTTGAAGCCAAATTTTTCAAAGAAATGTTTTACATGCGCTATCTCATTTACTGGTTGAATACTCAAGTGCACACCAGTTCAATCTTCACCAACCTTCAAATCAGCTTGATCACTCAAATCACAATACAACTTCGACTAAAATCAGCTAACAATCCTTTCTTAGCTCTGTAAGCGCTTAAAAATTCTTTCTCGAATGTATTAGGGTAAAAATAACAAAGTGAAGTTCACTTTTATCCTTTTTACCTACTACATTAAATGCTCACCCGTTAGGGTTATAAACCTTAATTACACCGCTTAATGATACATACAATATTGACAGATGTAAAACCGGTTGATAACCGATTGACAAAAAGTTATCAAAATTTCATGCATTCAAATTCTCTTACCACTCATTCATCTCAAGGGGTCCAGAAGTAGATTTACCGTTATGCTCCCTTTAGCCATATTGAAAAGGCTTAGTTCACCGGTGTAGGATTCTCCACACTGGGTGAAGGATTAGTTTCTTCTCCAGGTAAATCATCACTCTTCTTCTTCCATATTTGATTCATTTCTT
This sequence comes from Cryptomeria japonica, assembly GCF_030272615.1. NCBI lineage: Eukaryota > Viridiplantae > Streptophyta > Pinopsida > Cupressales > Cupressaceae > Cryptomeria > Cryptomeria japonica. Next base: position 207,052,264 of record NC_081410.1, read on the forward strand.
CTCTGGTTTCTTCAATATTGACCTTCTGCTTTCCTTTCTAATCTTTAGAAGGATTAACCAATTTGCTCTTTCTGGATCTACAAAAGTTTGCCATGTGTCCCAGTTTATGACAATGATAGCATGCCATACCAGATGATCTCCAAGGCCATGCATTACCTCTCCCAGTTCTTCTTTTGTAATTCATAGCCACATGACCAAAGTCGTTACAGATGGTGCAAATGACATTTGTTACCTTTTCCATCTCAAATGGACTAAACTGGTTGTCGTAGGGTCTTTGTCAATTCATGTTACCCTGGTAATCATAATTTCTCATCCAATTTCCATTTGGTCTTGGATGCATATGTGGTACTAGATTATTTGCTCCATATCTTCATTCAACTAATCTATGTCCATACATTTTGCATGTGAAGCTGACCTTCAAATTTCTTGGACACATACCTAGCATTTGTATTGTAGCTTGCACTTCCATTAGATTTGTTTCTAGAAAAAATTGCAGTGTGACCAGTTTTATGGTAAACAAAACAAACAGGTTTAAAGACCTTCTTACCAGTAGGATTTTTAGCCTTAGGAGTAGATTTGTTCTTATGAGTGTTGCTCTTGGTACTAGAGGGTTCTCCTTTTTCAGATTTTGTGAAAACCAAGTCCAGAGGTATCACCATTCATCCTTTGTGATTGAATTTGCTCTTCTAGCAAGGTAGAACTTCTATTGAACTTTTCCAATTTCCTATTTGCTTCAGTGACCTGTCTGGTGAGATCTTCATTATGTTTTGATAGGTTCTCTCTCAGAGATGATGCTAATTCAAGATCTAACTGTAAGTTCTCTTTTTCTTCTTTCTCTATATTCAAATTCTCATGCAAAGTAGCATTCTCTCGCTTGATCTTGGCAATCTCATGATCTATTTCCTTGATGAGATCTTCAGTAGTTCTCTTGGCTTCCAATTCCTGACTCATGTGGATAGTAAGACATTCTATCTCTCTCCTCAGATTTAGCTTTTCACTGTTTAGTTTTTCAACTTCCTTAGCTAAAGCATCAATATTAGCCTCATCTGAAGAACTATTATCAGATATTTCTAATAGTTTTTTAGTTAGCTCTCTCCTTTTGACTTGAGAAGCTTTCAGTTTGACCCTTAGTGTTTCAAGCTCATTTCTACTAGCCTCAAGCTCTCCAGCCATCTCAAAGTAGCTCATATCCCCCATGGTAGCTTTAGGGTTTCCTTCCAAGCGATTAGGCTTTAAATAAGTTAGGCACTGATACCAATTGATGGACTTGTAAAGCAATGAGAGGGGGGGTGAATTAGTGACACCAAAAACAATACTACTTTAAACACTAACCGATAGATATACTTAACAAGTTTGTTAAACAATATGCATGTAATCCAAAATGATATAGCAACATCCACAATAAGTAAAACATCCACCATAACACAAGTGTTTATACATGGAAAACCCAAATAGGTAAAAACCACAGTGAGATGGTGCTCACAAGTTAACTCTCTGCAGTAATAGATAACTGATCGGTTAAGGTCTACAAAAGGTTGCTCTGCTAGGAGAGAATCTTATTAAAGATCCCAAAGCTTAGTTAAAAGCTATACCCTGTAAAAGGTAGTACCCTGTAAGGAGTAACCTCAGTAGAGGATTTCTGAATCCAAACTAATGGATCACCTGGTTAGAGGATTTGTACAATGAAGCTTGTTAGAGCTTACCCAGTTAGGGGATTTGATTGTTGCAGTGATTAGAAAACAACAGGTGGTGTGATCTAGTAGTAGCACAACTTTCTTGTATAGATCCTCTTCTGTGCACTCACCTCTTCATTACCAACATACTCTGCAACTTAACACTTTTGCCTTCGCATCAAATCATCACATAACATATCTTCTTCACTCATACAAAATAATTCATTGTGATGTCAATATATAGACATTTAGATTTCATGTCGGCCTCTAGAAATCATATCACAATTTCCTAGGTGAAGTGTATCTAGTCAAACAATCATAACTCATCACAAAAATACCGCCAAAAATTATCGATGAGGATAACTCATCAGGACTAGTGATAACTCATCACATAATTAGTGAATACTGGTTGGAACAATCAATACCAGTTGGAGTTAGACATATAAACCGTTTATCCTTTGATGCTCCTTTGATAATCTCTGCCGGATCTTCAAGTTGATGCCAAGTTATGTATATCCACTGGTTGTCTCCATGTATATACCAGTTGTCACCATGTACCGGTTAGATATAAACCTCTAGTATACCGGTTGTAATATAAATACCTTTGAAGTCACACCAGTAGACAATATGACCATATGTGTGTGTATGTGTTTCATCAATGAAAACATATGATAAAGTTATTCATTACAATCGTCATCAAGCCAACACATCCTAGAGCGCACTTCTCATCATAAAAGGAGCCTCACTGACTACAAGAAATCTTTGGAATACAATCTGGAAAGAATATTAAACTACAATAATAGCATCTCCTATGCCTGAGTATAGTTCTAGTTAAGCTCAATGTCGAAGGTCTTAAACCTCTTTCACAAAACCAATTCGATCACCTATGATCGACCAAATCCTCTGCATATGATTACAACCTTATTCACACATAGATAATGTCATAACCCGTGATCGATGATCTACAAAGAGATCTTACATCATATTTATATAAACTCGATACCTAAACAATTAGGTTGGCCGCCTAAAAGATAATACAACAAATCCATTACATAAACCCACAAATCAATGATAATCCAAGTCGGCCTAAGACTGAAACAACATTAACCAAACAATAAATCCAACCGGTAATGCATCAGGAGCATCCACCAACACATTACATAAACCGGTCCATAACCTAATAGAATAGCACCAGACCTAAAATAGGTCTCCCATTTCCAAATGCAACACCACCGATCAACTGGAACATGAACAAGATAACCATCAGCATCTCGAGAACCTTCTAGAAGCCGCACCAACACCACTTATCAAATCCATTAAAAGATCTTCAATAAAGCTCTATTGGTAAAACCCTTACCAAAAACCAAAAGGCTTACTAGAACATATGATAGCTTTCAGATCACCAAATCCCGAACCAACTGAATGTGACATGCACATGAATGACCGAACCAAACCAATTCCACCAACTTGAACATATCGGAGAATAATCTCTTGATTAGCATCACAATCCAACCACTCTACTGGAATTTAGTAGACAATCAAACAAGCTAGTGTTGACATCAATGCAAAACATAATCAATTCCTCCAAATTGCCAACACTTTTATTGGTATCTCTCAAGTCAAAGGTAATGCAAGGTTCACACTTAATCTTAGGTTGCTAAATCAAGTTCACAACATTGTTTGCTTCATTAGCTATGTCATCAATAACTATAAAGTCTATATAATTATACTCAACAACATTGGTAGAATGGGAAGGAAAAGGATTGGCAAAAATTTGCATATTTTGATTAGGTATCACAAATTTATTGTCTTTGTCATTTAGACCACTATAGCATTATAATCAATAAGATCTTTAATTTCATGATTCAAATGAATACATTTATCCATATCATGCCCAAGTTGACTATGGTATTGAAAAAAAAAAAAGAATCAAAATAAGGTGGCAAAGGCTTGGAAGTATCTATAGAGAAAACATGAGGAAGCTTTGTAGCATTATTATTAACCAATTGAAGCATGATGCTATGCAAAGACTCAAAAAGAGGAGTGGAGTTATGATGCTTGAATTTTGAAGAAAAGTGAGCTACAATAAGGATTGTTGTGGCTACCACTTGAGAATCAATACGATTGGAAGAATTGTTTCCATTGATCTTGATAAAGTTCTCGTTTTGTTTTCTAAAGTTTTGAAATGTTTGATGAGATTCTTCATTCTTGTCAACTACAGTTTAAGATGAAGAGAGTTCATATTCACTCACTTCAAGTTGATAATTATGAAGTGTTAGGCACAATTTTGTGAAAGATGTGAACTCAAAAACAAAAGCTTATCTCTAATGTCTTTTTGCAAATTATTAAAGAAAATCCTTTGAATATCACCTTCAAGTATAGGTTAAGCAATTTGTGCATACAAATGTTTATATCTCCCAATGAAATCAATTACTTTTTCCTTAACACTTCGTTTGCAATGCACTAAATTAGTCAAAGTAATTTGAGGCCCAATATTATTTTTAAAATGTTGTATGAATCCATCAACCAATTGTTGAAAAGTGTTATTTAAATAATTAGGAAATGAGCAAAAATATTCTAAATCTTTATCTTTTAAAGAATGAGGAAAGAGTTTTACAAGAAGCCTTTGGTCATGAAAGAAGTCACTACACAAAGTGGAACATGTTTTAACATGAGTTTGGGGGTCACCTTGCCCATTATATTTCTCCAAATGGGTAACCTGAATGTGTGGTGGAAGAGGAGTATGAAGGATGTCAATGAAAATGGGGTAGCTCTGGAATATTTGGGAATAGTGGATTTGGATTTGGATTATGATAGCCAATTTTTTATTTTGCATAAAATGGTTTATGATGGATTCGATAGATGAATTGGATTGAGAAATATTAGATATGATGGAGGATTTGAATGTGTACTATGATAAGTAAGACAAAAATTGTTTTAGGTGGGTAGAGGAGATGGTTGAGAAAAAAATGGGAGATTGGTTGAAGGTGGAATGTAATCATATTGATTAAGAGGATTCCCCCCACTACTAATATGGGTAGTATTAGCATTTTATGCAGCGGTAGCCATGATGGAAGATATGTATGTAGTCACATTAGGTAGATATGTAGGAATAGTTATGGAAATGCCAACTTGGCTTGGAGGAGTGCAATGTCCAAGAACTTTGGCACAACTAGCCAACTTCATAGTGTTTTCATCCACTATGTGAGCTATACCACTTAAAAAATCCACACCATGTTCATCATTTTGAATCAACCTCCTTAAAAATTCATAAGGGGATTGTCTCTCCACCCAAGTGCTCTTGACTCACAAATTTTTTAAGATCTTCCAATTTCTTGTCAATCTTCCCTAATTTCTTAATGGACACTTGAGTTAAAATATTCATCCTCATCATAAAAATCATGAAGGTAAGGGTTCTCAACAATGTTAGGCATGGTAGGTGCTAGAATAAGAGAAGAGGATTCAACCAATATCCTAGGGAAAAAGTTAACCAAATTAGGCTCAACGCTCTTAGTATTTAAACCATGGGAAACCATGATTCTATAACTTATTCTCACTATATAATAAAGATAATCGGTAATGAAACTCATACATAAGAACAAGCTCTAACAAATAAGGTTAAGCTGATAGAATTGGTTTATTCTCTCAATGCCTTTTATACAATTGTGAAATAAAGTACAAGTACTAGCAATGAAACAAGTGATTAAACAATGAAAAATAGGAATAGAATGATCAATTAACCACTTAATTAAGCGAAATGAGCTATATAAATGATAGATTTCAGAAATTAATGTCTCTAAATTGGAAAATGATATGTAATTAAACATGGATCTGAACATCCATATCATAAATTATGCAAGCTATGTCAGGTTCATCAAAATATAATGTAATGAAAATGGTGTCCACTAGTCTAAACATGCAAACTAGGAATCAAACCCATTCACATCAACATACATTAAACACTAATCAATAGGCCAAACTTTAGACTCTTGAGAGAGTTGGGTGCTTTGATTGGTTATTCTTCTTTTGCGATTTGATAATGATTGGATAAGATAGAATAAGAAATGATGTAAGAACTAGGGATTTTGACAAGAAACAACATAAAAAGAAGAAACTATAAATCAAAAGAGAAGATCAAATCTGAAAAATATGATACACAGAGGAACATGTATCTATAATTTGGACTTGAAAGTATTTGACTATGTCAATACCACCATCCAAGGGTTTTTTTTATCTTAGGTGTGCAAAATCTAGATCAGGATGCTCTATAGATTGTCCTTCTAAAATCTCAGCCAAAAAGTGTTAGACACTTTAGACTTTTGAATAGTGTCTAGGTTTTTTTACGTGTTCTAAATATGGAATTGTGTATCTTTGTCTCACTTTCTAAATTTGTTACTCTCTTCTCTTAAATATATCACCTACACATAGAAAGAAGGAGAAAGTGTTGAGTTGTATAGAAATTTGCCTAAGTCAAACCCTACGTAGGAATTAACCTCCCCTACAATAATGATTGATTGAAAAGAGACCTTACCCTAGCAAGGTAGAGGTTGGAAACCTTATGAAACGAAACATTAAAATGGTGTACCTTTGTTATGAATATTATTGTCTTGAATCCTCATAAAAGGTTAATGTTGCAAGGTGGTAGTTCATGCTTATCTTCACTCGTGGAGGAAACACATAAGCTTGATCGTGGATGTCATCTTAAACACTTTCTCACTTAACTCTTTCCCAACTATTGAGGGTTCAAGTTTGGGCCCCTTTTGACTATACCATTGTGCTAGGCACCTTAGTCCTAACATCTTAGGGTGGAATTAAGGTCATGGAGCTTGGAAAGGTACCGAGCTTCCAGATTTGGCACTTGCTTGAGCATAATTAGTCAAGTTCGAGGGCATGAAGGGAGTATTACCAAAATGAGCCCCATATGAATGTGAATTGTATGAGGATACAATTTACAACACTACAAACCTCAACCCTTGCCTATCACTAAAATTTGAGCACCCAGTTCAATTCCACATGTTAAAATTTATGGTCTAAGCCACAATGACTATTATGACCCTACATCATACCATGGTTGCTATAACCTCTTCACCTAACTTTTCCTATAAATCCTTTTCTAGACTAATTTTTAGGGTTCCTCTCATAAGTTCTCCTACAAACTATTATATTTGAATTATTTATACTAAGTTTTCAAAATGGAGATTAAGAAGTTATCCCTTTAAAAAATTAACATTTGAAGCTCTTATTATATTCAAGCCACAAAGTCCTTTTGATTTATTTTATACTCCATAACCCTATCATCCTTGTCTTGGAGCCATGGGTCTACTCCATTGATGTCAATCTTAAAACCCCTACCTCGTTACCAATATGTTACAAATATTATAGTTATCATTGCCCTTGCACTGTCCTATTTACATTCCTATTATTTTCATCTCTTTTTTTCCGTCCATCACATTCACACACCACATTTGTGTACAAATTCATATAATGTTTATTTTCTTGGGAAATGCTTTTTCATACACACATAATTTTCACTATAGTAGAGATGAACGATGCCATTTTTTCACTAGACATGAGCAGCCCCATGTTTTCATAAAGTTATTATTGAGGCTAAAATATGCCAAATAAAGTATTGTCCCAAATTTTAGCTAAGTTCTCTTTAGTGTCCAATGTAAGCATTTTGCAAGCATAGATGTGATTATAAAAATTAAGGAAGCATCTTCAAAAAAAATGGGATCTATGAAATTCAAAGACATAAACATCCTAATGGGCAAGAGAAACCTAGAATATGCATATTTTCCCAAGGTCAAGGAAGATCGTCCAAAATTAAACAACAACCCAAATTCATAAGTTCTCAAATCCAACTAAAAAATTGTGTGGGAACTCCTTCAAAGAATTTGAATCCATTTTTTACTCTATTTTACAACCAAACATGTTTTATGTTCCTTAATCCTATTTTTTCATAAATTAGATATTTTTAGTTATAGTCCTAGATTAGTGTGTTTATGTATTTACACCACATTAATGCAATTTATGTTTTGAATATTTAGCTAAATTTGATCTATTGATAAAGAACACAAAAAAATAGTTTAAATTTTATTTATAAAACATTAGGAGGGTAAGCTCAAAATGTATCTTTCATTTGGTGATCCCAACATTTCTATACCTTAAGCTCCTTTTTTATTAATCTTAGACTAGAAAACCTATCATTTTGAAAATATTTTTATTATTAATTCAAATACTCTAATCAATGTTTCCCTTCATTCTACTAAAATTTTCCACTTCTTCCTCCATTCTTTGACCTCCCCCCTCCCCTCTCTTTCTCTTAATTTTTTTTAATCCTCATTTTTCATGTTCTTTCCTTGCATATCCACATTCCCTTCCAAACATGCTATTATTATTTGATTCATCCCACTCCTATATCTCTTCCACTTTCAGCAGATTCCTTTCTATGTTTCCCCATATTTTCCTCCTTTAGAAAATATCATTAAAGCTTAGATGCTCTCATCATCTTCCATACTCTTACCCTAACATTTTCTCATTCACCTTTATCTCATTCTTCTCTTTCCTTCTCCTCCCTTGACTATTTTTCTTTTCCCTTCCACTTTCTCCTTCACTTGCTTTCTCTTCTTCTTTTCATCATTCTTATTATTCCCCCTCCTTTCCCTCCTCCATTTGACTCCATCCTTCATCGTCCCTCTTATTTCCTCCTCTTTGGATTTTAATATTTACTCTCCTTGCTCATAGTATTATATTTGTAATAACTTTATGTTTAAAACTAAGCTCTTGAATGTTTCTTTCCTAGATGTTCCTTCATATGTGAATATAAAAATAAAAGATGCTAAATGAAATCCAACTTACATGCACAACATTGTCTTTCTTATGAACCATAGCCTCCAGGTTCTTAAAGTCTCCTCCCAGAATATGAATGCGCTGGTGAATCATCTGGAAAAGAAAAACCAGGAGAAGAACCTGGTAGTTATTGAAGATGCTCCTACTTCCAGCCTAAGCCACCAGACCCCTAGGCGCAGAACCAGGCAGACTACGGCAAAGAAGGACATGAAGATGAAAGAAAGTCAAATTGCTTAGGAAAATACCGACTTGAGGGAAGTGGCCAAGGCAATGATGCTCTTGGTGCAGAATGCTGAAGAAACCATGAAGAATTTCTAGATTTCTTTTTATGTTGGGCTTGGGGTCAATCTCTTGCTGGCCTCTTGCTGTCCTTTTCTCTATTGCTGGTTTTTTTTTGCTGGTCTTTTGCAGACGTTGTGTTTTGTTTCTCTCCTGAATATCTTTTGTATGTAATTGGGTTTCAGGTCCCTTAAAACTTGTTTTTAATTAATCAAAAACATTGTCTTTCTTATATGTCTAATGCTTGCAATAATGACAATGCATTACTTTTTGTGTTTCCCCTTATTATATATTATAGAACACTTAGATGGTTTAATATATATGGTATGTTTTACTTATTTTAAATAAAATGGTAATAGTGTTTATTTTTTATATTGATTATTGAGATTGAAAGGCCCTTATACAACAACAATCTAGTTAGCTACAATATGTCTTTTGTTAGCTATTGTTTTGTTGTTGGACTATGGTTTATTCCTTTTGGTTGGTGGTTTATGACTACTTATGAACTATTATTTAACTAGATGTTTTGGTATTATTTTGTTGTGGTTGTGTTGATGTTTAGTCTTGGACGTCGTTTGGTTGTGGATGTAATAGGGGCAACACCCTCATTTTTCTTCTTTTTTAATATAAAAAACATGTACCATGAGAAATGGGACAAACCAAAACGAACAACAAGGAAAAATGAGTGAGGTGAAACTACAACCAAATTTCCAAAAACAACAACAATTAAGAGATAAAGCTATGACACCCAAGGTCCCACTTAGACAATACCAAATATTTCTCTAATTGACCTTACCCTTTACTCTATCATCATTTTGGGATAAATACTTAGGAAGACCTTGATGAATACTAAGAGGGGGGGTGAATTAGTATGCCAAAAAACACTACATTGAAACACTTAAACAGTCTAAAGATAAACCGGTAAAACAGTTTAACAGACAGACCGGTTATCACACATGCAAACCAAAATGCAAACAAAGCATTCACCCACAAAAGCAATACAACCATAACACAATATATTTGACATGGAAACCCAAATGGGAAAAACCACGGTGAGATGGAAATCACAAGTCACTATCTATAGAATAGAAACCAGAGTGGTTAAGGTCAAACCGGTTAAGGTCTTACAATGTTCTTCACCATAACAGATCCTGTTAGGAATATCAATCTTTGTTAGGAGATAAATCTAATTAAAGACTACCTTGCTAGAGGATTTTAGATTCACCGAGGTGAACCACCTTGTTAGAGGATTTTACAAAAGGCTTTTGGGCCTACCTAGTTAAGGGCTACAGACTTGTCAAAGATGTGAGTAATCAACAAGTGTTTGATCTATCTAATAGCACAGACTGCTCGGTTAGATCCTTGATAGCTCATTCTTAATGCACTCCTACATTACTTCAGTCTTCTACACATTCATATTCTTTCCAACTCCTCAACCTCCTTAAACCCTAGCCACAACATCGACTATCACAACAACAATAACAACAACCTAAAACCCTAGACCTGATGTCCTTATAAAGGAAACTGATTTCATGTCAGTCCAATGGGATTGCATTACAATTTCCTAGGTTCAATGAACCTAGACATACTAGGTAGTACGTCACAAAAAGCATCGCTACAGTGTCAACACCGTCAAACAATCAGTGGATTGGTAACTCATCACAAAATGTCAATTGGTAACTCATCACAAAGTATTATCAGTTCGTACAAAATACCGATTGCCGGTTTATCAAAAATGAAGGCTGGTAGAGATGTGTTATGCCACTTTAATCCCTCATACCGCTTGAGGTCAACATGCCACTTTAGATCAGTAAACACATTCTGCAAAACATCAATAGTCTAAAGACTATAATACAACATACCTACAACATACCGGTTGGAACAAATACCGGTTGTGCTCTAACTCATACACATAAAGAGGATCTTAATGCAAGTGTGTGTCCATCAATGACAATCACAACATGAACATCAAGAATGCCAACAATCTCCCCCTTTGGCATTGATGGCAACACTTAGGAAAATAAAATTTTGACATCTAAGTGTTTTACAACAAAATTATGCCATTAGCAAAATTGCTTCCCCCTAAGCATATACACTATCCCTTTAACAATACAATGAATAGCAATCATACAAAGCATAAATATTGAGATATCAAAGCAGATAGCATATATCAAAGCATATAGCAAAAAAAATTTAAATACCAGATACTTCTCCCCTATACTTCTCCAAAATAGAATACTTCTCCCCCTTTGCCAACAATGACAAAGTATCGCTAAGCAACCCTGTTTCCATTTGATATATATAAATAATAAAAGTTTATGACAATAAGGAATAGTACTTGTCAAAAATAGATTTATAGTCTTACAAGAATTGCTTCATTGATAGAGACCAGGACTCAAGTAGGGAGGTGGCCACTTCTTTCTCTGTTTGCATCTGGGAGACCTGTTCTTCCATGGCATCAACTGTGCTCATCTCTTGTGTAACTATCAAGGCATCCAGGTTCAGATAACACTTCCAAAGAATTTGCAGACGTGGAAGTAAAACAAGTTGTAGCTCTTGAAAATCTCTAGACTGTGTGCTGATCTCTTGCTCCATTTTGGCTGACTGGATCTGAAACCGGTGAACGGTTTGCCCATAAGTTGCAAAGGAATCATAAGGCAGCTTGAATGTGCTCAAGTAAGATTGTAAGTCTATTTGAAGCTTTTGCTTTTGAGCTAGCACATCATCATAAAACAAATCGGGTTGACAGATTTTACTGAGTAGCATATTCCCCTCATCTAGAGTGTCCCTTATATCCTTTTGTTCTTTCTTCAGTTTAGACTGGAGTTCATTCAAATTTTTCACCAGAGCTATATTAAGAGCCTTTCGATGCTCCTTCTTGACATTAGCCTCTGCTGCCTCTTCAAGACTCTACACTTGATCATCTACTATTGTGCATAGGAGCTTTAGTCTAGCTAATGAAGAATCGGTGTTTGGAATATTTGTACCGGGTATCAAACCGGTAAGCGTATCCACAGCAGCTTGGATTACATCCTGCTCCTTCTTCTGTCGTATGTTTTCAAGGTGCTCTTGAGCTACCTTGATGCTCTGCATTAGCTCCGATTCACTTGCAGACTAGAGATCGATAGGACTAGTGATATTAGTCGGTTTGGCTTGACTCTCAATTGCTTTCAGAGTCTCCATTTGTATGCTCTTCTCTGCTTCTCCTATCTTGTCCTTTTCCGCTTTCTTTTTTTCTTCTTCCTTCTTCTTTTTCTCTGCTTCCTTCTTCTTTTCGTGATCCTTGTCTTCTTCTTCCTTCTTCTTCCTTCTTCTTCCTCTCAGCTTCCTTCCTCTTTTCCTCTTCTTTCTTTTCCTCTTCCTTCTTCTTCTTTTCTTCTTCCTAGCACTTTTCCTCTTCTTTATCTTCCTCTTCCTTCTTCTTCTTTTCCTCATCCTTCTGCTTCTTCTCTTCTTTATCCTCTTCTTCTTTCTTTTTCCTCTCATCTTCTTGCCTCTTCTTCTCTTCACCTTTTCTTTTCTCCTCTTCCTCTTTTCTCTTGTCTTCCTCTTTCCACTTTACCTCATCTTCATCCCTCTTCTTCTTCTCTGCATGTTCCCTAGTCGCTTCCTATCTGTCCTCGCCTTGCTCATTGCCCTATTCGGCCTGATGCTCCTGTCCTATTCCCTTAGAAGTTATGTCCTAAGTGACATCTTCTACGTCCAGGGCATCGACATCAATAGTGTCGATTGGTTCTACAACCAGATTTCCTTCATCATCAAATGCTTCATCCGGTTTGGATATAACCGGTTCTTCTTCTGCTTGTCGATTGGACAAACGTTCTTTGTGAGTCTGGACAACAATTTGCATAAACAGATGGGTGTCCTTTTTGACATCAGCAACTCTACCTTCTAACAACCAGAGTCTTCTTTTTCTAGTGAAGAAGAGTCCTTTATTTTGGTCAATAACATCATATAATTCAGAATTTGACAGGTCGGGAAAGTATTGTGCAAAAACCTTCTCTCTAATTTCTTGTTCTTTCTCTATGGCAATGCGCCATCTATTATCTAATGACATATATAAAGAATCTAATGTCTGAGACTTAATCTCTGAGGGTGACCGATCATTACTACAAAGATACTGAATTATTTCTTTTTCAACCGCTTCCTTCTCATCCTCATTGAAGTCATCAAAACACTCAAGTAAATCATTTAACACTTTTCTCCTAATATTCTTTATTGTTCTTTGATAATATGTCTAAGGTTTATAGGAGGAGATATCTATATTTACCAGTGCTGAAGATGTCGGTTCACTCTTTGTCTTCTTTCTTGTCTGTCTCGCCTTTTTGGGCTGCTCCCCAGACACAATTTCTTCTGAGTCTATAGAGTTGCTTCTTGTCTTCCTCTTTCTCTGGAACACTTTAGCCAGTGTAGCTTCTGGTTTCTTCTTAGCTGGTGACCGCTTGGTCACTTTTGGAGTTGCAGTAGTAACCGGTGTTGATGCTGCAGGCACTACCTTTGCCTTCTTCACTGTCGGTCCTTTCTCTTTCACTGCTGGTGGTTCCTCAGCTGGTGCTATCCTCTCCAGGTAGGTGCCGGTTCTCTTTGCCTTAGGATCAAGCGATGAGGCTATAAGGGTAGAGGCATACCCTTCCAGCATGTTGTACATCACCTCATAGCCCATTGGCTCCACTTCTTCCATTCTAGGCTCAACAGCCTCCATTATACATTTGTCTACTTGGATGGTGAAGCAGATATCATCTTCATATTTCTTGATGATGTCTCCTGATATCCTCACTCTTTGGCTCATCTTCCTTCTGAACTCATCAAAATACTTGTTTAGAATATCAGGGTAACCAGTTCCAAGTACTTCAATGCTTTCCTTGATTTGCTTGGTTACCGGTTGGTCACCAGACCACTGAACGTCTCCTACTCCTGGGAAGTATCCTTGAAAGTAAAAGAACAACCCAACCAATAGTTGTCCAAACTTGAACCTCAGTGCATTATCTTGTTTGATTGATTTCAGGTTCAATAGGAGTTGCCTCTGCATACTGGTGCACAGATCGAATGATGCATCCTCCTTTATCATCCGGTAAGCGGCATTTACCACTGTAGCAGATATAGAGTTGATTTTGCTGGCTGAGAACGTCTGGTAGCCTATCACCATGCAGGCATACTTAACTAGATCATCCTCGTTTGATTTTAAAGTCATGCCCCGTGAGTCACTCACTGAACCGGTGAGCTTGGACATCTCAGTTTTGCTAACTGTCCTTAGGGCTGGCACATCCCCTGTATTGCAGAAACCGATGATGACATGAATTCTCTGTGGCGTAATATCATGCGTTCTCTCTAGGTACATCTTGTCACCATGGACCCTGCTCAGAATAATCCTTATATGATCTTCTGTGAAATCCTCAAGGAAGTAAATAGCATTGTTGAGTTTCTTCTTCTCTAGAATACTATACTTCAGTTTGATCATCTTATCTTGTCCACAAAACAAACCTAGTTGGGTATGGATAGCTAGAGACCCTAGGTCTTCGAGTTTACAATCAATATAATCTGAGATTCCCTCTTCTATTATTACTCCAACCGGAACTTGTGATAGGGCATTATATTTTGACTTTTGTTGAATAAAACTTTCAGACTCAATAGATGCACTAGAACTGGTATGAGATACGGAAGTCATTGTAGAGATTTTAAGAACTCGAGAAATACCTTTCAAAACACATGAATTTAGGGCTTTCTGATTCTCCTTCACTCCTCACTTCATCGGTAGCTGAATCACCACTTTGTGTTCTCCACTTGACCATTTGCTATTTGAATTTGAATCTCCTTCGCGGTTTCTCAATTTCTCCAAATTTCTGCTCAAATTGCCTTTTCGTCACTCTGCTCTTTGAAAAACTTCTCTTCGCTCAAAAACTGATAGTGAGAAATGATTTCAAAAATGCTTTTAAACATAGTCTTCACCTACCATCATTAATGCTCCTCCATTAGGGCATAAACCCTAATTTGCCTTTTTACAGTTTCTGGTCTTCAGCCAAGCGACAGGTATCATATACCGATTAAGGTCTTTTGCCAGTATAAATCGGAGGTTCGAAAACATTTTACCGTTTGCTCCCCCTAAGCCTTTTGAGGCTTACTTTGTCGGTTCTAATATTTCCACACTAGGTGCAGATACTGGTTCCTCTTCCAACATTACTGGTTTCCTCCTCCAGGTTTTGTTCATATCCGCTTGAACTGTTTCAACATCAATTCCTCCTTCCTGAGTGACCTGTATATCATCAGATATACTCTTTCTACTTCTGCAGAATCTTGCAATGTGACCTAGTTTTTTATAGTGATAGCAAACCAATCTAGGTGCTCTCCAAGGTCCATTGTTCATGTTTCCATTCTTCCTTCTGCATGTTACAGCAGTGTGACCATGACCAAGATAGATCATACAATTTGCTCTCCATCCGGTTGCCGCTTGATGGCCACCGCTTCTTGGTTGATGATTGAAGACATTAAACCGGTTGTGGTTCCGGTTCACAAAAGGTTCAAGACCAACTCCTTGGGTCATTTGAGGATATCTTCCAGTTATTCATCACAGACCTGCATTCAAATGCTCTATACCCAAACTTGTTGCATGCATAACAATGACCATTAAACTTATTGGATCTAGGTACATTGTTAATAAAGTAAGAAAAATTATTGTAGGCTTTGCTCCTACATACATTGGCAGTGTGTCCTTCTTTAAGACAGTTAAAGCAAACAGGTTTGAATTTTTGCTTACCTTTTCCTTTGAATGTCGGTTTCTTCTTTGATGCTTTAGCATTTGTTCCTGAGGATTCTCCTTCCTCATGTTCAAAGAAACCAAGTCCATTGGTATTCTTTACCGGTCTAGCCAACTCAAGCTTTTGCTCTAGCTTGACAGTACTTTTGCTGAACTTAGCAAGTATTTCCTTTGACTCCGAGAGTTCTTTGGAAATAGCAGCATTTGTTTCCAACAGGTTTTCATTCTCAGAGATGGCAGTGTTCAGTTCTCCTTGCATGTCTTCCTTTTCCACCTTTCTTGCATGGAGTTGAGCATTTAGGGCACTCATCTCTTGTTTCAACTTGGAGATCTCACAATCTCTTTCTTTCACTAGGTCTTCAGTTTTTCTCCGGTTCTCAAGCTCTTGACACATCTGGATAGTCAGTCCTTCCAACTCCTTTCTTAAGTTGGACTTTGATTCATTCAACTTATTTACTTCTGCAATTAGAGCTTCCATGTCTACTTCATCTACAAAACTATTTTCAGATAGCTCCATCAGCTTTTTTGCATGTTCTCTCCTTTTTGCTTGAGATGCCTTGTATTTGACCATAAGATCATCATAGGCTTGCTCAAACTGAGTGAGTTGTTGAGTAAGTTCTCTCAAGGTGTATTCCCCCATATCTCTTTCCAAGTGGTTAAACTTATAGAAAGGTAAGCTCTGATACCAATTGATGAATACTAAGAGGGGGGGGTGAATTAGTATGCCAAAAAACACTGCACTGAAACACTTAAATAGTCTAAAGATAAACCGATAAAACAGTTTAACAGACAGACCGGTTATCACACATGCAAACCAAAATGCAAATAAAGCATTCACCCACAAAAGCAATACAACCACAACACAAGATATCTAACGTGGAAACCCAAATGGGAAAAACCATGGTGAGATGGAACTCACAAGTCACTATCTGCAGAATAGAAACCAGACCAGTTAAGGTCTTACAATGTTCTTCACCAGAACAGATCTTGTTAGGAATCTCAATCTCTGTTAGGAGATAAGTCTGATTAAAGACTACCTTGCTAGAGGATTTTAGATTCGCCAAGGTGAACCACCTTGTTAGAGGATTTTACAAAAGGCTTTTGGGCCTACCCGGTTAAGGGCTACAAACTTGTCAAAGATGTGAGTAATCAACAAGTGTTTGAACTATATAATAGCACAAACTGCTCGATTAGATCCTTGATAGCTCTTTCTTAATGCACTCTTGCATTACTTCTGTCTTCTACACATTCATATTCTTTCCAACTCCTCAACCTCCTTAAACCCTAGCCACAACATCAACTATCGCAACAACAATAACAACAACCTAAAACCCTAGACATGATGTCCTTATAAAGGAAACTGATTTCATGTCGGTCCAATGGGATTGCATTACAATTTCCCAGGTTCAATGAACTTGGACATACTAAGTAGTACGTCACAAAAATCATCGCTACAGTGTCGGCACCGTCAAACAATCGTTGGATTGGTAACTCATCACAAAATGTCGGTTGGTAACTCATCACAGGGTATTACCGGTTCATACAAAATACCAGTTGTCGGTTTATCAAAAATGAAGACTGGTAGAGATGTGTTATGCTGCTTTAATCCCTCCTACCACTTGAGGTCAACATGTCGCTTTCGACCGGTAAACACATTCTGCAAAACATCAATAGTCTAAAGACTATAATACAACATACCTACAACATACCAGTTGGAACAAATACCGGTTGTGCTCTAACTCATACATATAAAGAGGATCTTAATGCAAGTGTGTGTCCATCAATGACAATCACAACATGAACATCAAGAATGCCAACAAACCTTTCTTCCTCCTTCAAACAACAATCTAAGATAAATTGTCCTCCAAGTCCTGAAAACAAGAGGAGGTGAAGGGGATCCTCCTTAGATAGCCCATCAAATAGTGATGAAGCAATGGATCAATATGGAAAATACAAATGTTATCCCTCTATCACATGAGTAATCTGAAGCCAAAGGAAAAGCAAGCTAAGATATTGGAATAGGAGGTTTTCCAATGAGTTCCGAGGGAGTTGAGGGAGAAGAGTATTTCTTAGCCACAACAAAATATGAAGAGATTTTTTCTTGAGAAGACTTGGCATATTGAAGAGAGCCATAGGCTGGGGAATCAGGGGAATTAATAATCAAGTGATATGCATTAGAATTCTTCCGCAAAGTAGTTTTTCCCTTGCATCAAGAGAGAGGACAATCTATAGCTAGTTGACAAATGGGAAAACACCATTTTCATCTAAAGCGGAGACCCTCATAATCAAAAAATTGAATCAAAGTCTTATCTCCTACTATCAAAATCACATCCTCATGAAGAGGCTAAAATATGTTAAGTTCCACCATAATACAAGTAAAAGTAGATTGGTCCATGTAGGAAGTGTAATCATCAACCTTCAAGAAGTAACCACGAGGATTGGTTGTGGCCTCATAGTATGAAACCTCCCAAAACTAGAGAGAGAGATTCAAAAGTCTAACCCAGAACTAGAGAGAGGGGACAATTTTTCATAAGGGTAAAGGTAGGGTTTTTGAAAGGGTTCAATCATAATTAGGAATTAATTTGGGTTCAGAGTTAGGGTTTAGAATTTAATTAGGCTTTGGATTATAATTTAATTAGTTTTAGGGTTAGGGTTCAATTTACATTAAGGTTTAATAGGGTTTAGGGTTAGGGTCAAGTTTAGAGTTCAATTATGGTTAGGATTAGATTGTGTTTTATCAAGCTTAGGGTTAGGGTTAAGGTTGGAGTTATTATTAGGGTTATAATTAGGATGAAGGTTATTATTTGGGTTGGAATTATCATTTTCATTAGGTTTAGCTCTAATGTTACATTATGATTATAATTAGGGTTATGCTTATTGTTACAGTTAGCAATTCAATTGTGATTACTATTATAGTTTCATTAAGGTTATTTTTTGGGGTTCTAATTAGGATTTAGTTAGTGTTCAAAGTTAGGTTATTGTTTAATTAAGGTTAGGGCTCAATCCATGTTCAATTAGAGTTAGGGTTAGGGTAAGGGTAAGGGTTCAATTAGGGTAAAGGTTAGAAGTTAATTAGGTTAAGTGTTTAATTAGTTAGGGTTTGTATTGGTGAGTAAAAATTAAGGTTCTGCCAGTTAATATAATAAAACCACTAATCTTGCCTACAAGACCAATAGATTGAAAGATGAGTGAATCTAATAGATCTAGCCACAAACCAATGAGGAAAAGGGATAACATTCTTATTAGATTCACTAGTTTTGTTTGCCACCCTCTTTTAGTTGAGATTTGGATGTGAATTGGGAAATTAGGGTACGACAAGGGATAATTGAGATGAAAAAATAAAAATAGACTACTGCAAATATCCAACAGAGCCATAGACAAGGATCTGGGCAAAAGAAGAGAAACAAAACCTGTTCCTGAAAGTTTGGGCTGATTTTTCAAGACCAGTTAGCAAAGATTCCCCCACCCTCTTATTTTCTCTATTGAAATCTGAACCTATTCATCGTCATCAACTCTATCAAAATCTCTAAATATAGCTCTTGATTCAATTCTCCACACACCAAAAGAGAGAAGAAAGGGTTATCAATAGGGGTTTGTCTTGGGCCTAGCCTCGGTTTAGGAATTAACCTTGAAATTGAAGTAAAAATTGTAATGCAAAATTGCAACAAGATGCTTTCATTTTGAGGGAAAGGTTGGATCTGAAATGGAATGCTTGTAATTGAAATGTATACCTTGATGAAGCTTGCCTGAATCCTCATGCATAGGTTCTAGGATGTCTTGTAGAATGTCTTCATAAAAGTTTGATCATGGATGCCATCTTGAATGCTCTAACTTGATTTTACTTCTTCTCTAATGCTTGATGAATGTTCGATTACTTTCTCACTTGAATTGAATTTGCTAGAGTGTAATTAGGATCATTATTTTTCTTAGGTTTTGTTAGGATTTCAAATGAGAGGGGCAAACCTCCTTTCATACTTGACTACTCAAAAATTATTTGAATTTTTGTAGTAGTCCAACATGGGATCTAATTTCCCTCTAACTTGATGTGACTGTTATGAGGACCAAGGCACCTAGTGCCCTAGTCTTGAAAATTAGGACTCAAATTTGAGGAGAAGATAGGGAAGATGGTGAAATTGAAGGTTTGTGAGGTGGTGTGAGTAGAATCAAAATAGTCATCGAGCATTGAAAGATGAAGCACCAAGGTGAGGTCTAGGTGAGGACGAAATTGTATGCAAATACAATTTATGATGCCACATTTAGTCCTGTATTTATGCAAGAGTATGAGACTAAACCTATACTCATGGTAAAGTACAAATTTGCATTGGAAAACTTTAACCAAGATATCAAAGAGACAAGACACACCAAGCCCTCAGGGGCTTTAGGATATTACTACTCTAAAATCAAGATAAAATGCACAACACATGAAAGGGAGATTTACTTACTATGAGTCATGGAAAATAAAAATTTCAAATTACAAAGCAAAATGCTCAGTTTGCAAAGTAACTTGAGTTTCAAAAACATGTCATGCTATGTGCATAAAGTGTAACATTGAGAAGAGTGTATGCCCCCATGTTAAAGCAATTGAATACACCTTATTGCGATAAATTTCTTTAAGGTAGCATGCATCCAAAAGAAAAGCACGTTACCATAATGAGATTCCCTTAAGAAAGGATAAATCAAAGGATAGCGGTCACAATGCATATAGGAAAAAGCACATAAGGGATCCACTAACTCTGGGGCCAGTATGTTCTTATGATAAATAATGTACATATCAAGAATAATTGTATGAATTTGACCTCATCCCCAAAGGTAGTGATACTATGAACACAATAAAAGAAGAGCACGAGATATAACAAACAAGTGCCTTTTTTAGTCAACATGGAAGAGATCTAAAAGAGATCTCAATGCTTTCAATCATCCCCAAGTAGACAAGACAAGGAACATTTACAAACAATAGCACATGTACAACATAACATAGATATGACATATAGAAGAAATGAGATAAAAATGAGGAATGTCACAACATATTTGACCTCTTTATTACCTTGTACCAATGGAATAATAAGGTTCATCCAAAGAGAACTAAACATAACACAAAAAAATGTCAAGTAGCACATCATGGGAAAATCACATTATGAACAAGCAAACACACAAAAGAGAATTCGTGGCATGAATGAAGCTAGTCAAAAAAATCATCTGCCTCCTAATATTTCTTAACATCATCTAGGAATGATGGAAAAGATGCAAGAAGAGTCACTTTGAGAAAAATAGATGGAGCTACTACAAGTTCCAAACAATGACCATACTCTAAGGATGAATCACTTTATTTATCGATAGGATCTAGGATTAATGATTTTGAAAAATGTGAAGATAAATCATGGTTGATTTCAACAAGCTCATACATATCATTAGAATCATTAGAATTAATATTGTTAGCATGAAAAACATTATCATCATCCATATCATCATCTAAATCAATAAAAATGGGATCTTTAACATGTAAAGCAATTGAACCATCATTTTTCTTAAGCGTTTTTGTTGGATTTGTGTGAATAATGTTATCATTTATGTCAAACCATTCTTTCAGTTCTATACCAAACAGTGATTGTAGGCCCAGATATTAGTCTGGACATTATGGATATTATGGATGATATATGCAAAGGCGTTTTGGTTATGTATGTGCAGTTCAGGTGTTGCAGTTTTTGGTTAGAAGTTACTATGCAACATGGACAAGTTTGTTTGATGATCTTCTTGAGATCCTATCAAGTTCTCATTGACCTTGGTATCTTGGGGTTAGGAATTATGGTTGATCCCGGTATGAGTCATGTGTCCTGGTGTGAGTAGTTTGCAGCATTGGTATCTATCAGAAGTATCTCTTCGATTTTTTGTGATTGTGGTTTCCTTGGTACATGAGAAGTCTACATTTTGGAGATATTGAGTATGATTTTGTGGTGGTAGGTTTGCTCTCTTGGGTCTAGATGTCCCTTTCCCTTTTTCCGATAATCATGGGATATACATTGGTAATTGGAAGTATGTAAAGGAATTGTCTAGAAGTATTGTGGAGGGTAACATAAGCTTATTGGTAATGTGTTGGGCTTGGCCAACACACTATTTTGTATTTGTGCCCTTTGGTATATATATACATGTTCATGTGTGATGAAAGTGTGACAGAGAGATGAGACATAGATGAGAATATCAATCAAGTGTGATGTGCGGAATATAGTTAGCAACGAAAGAAGCAGTGTATGTGAGTATTGCAGACAATGAAGGAAGATAGTAGCACAGTAGTCCTTTACCAAATTTGTTGTCGAACAGTTTTACAGAGATCTCTAACCAGATCTTTTGTAAAGTCTTAATTTTGAATTTGAGCTTAAACTTGGAACTGATCTCATGCATTTATAGATGCAAACTTTATCACTTCAACCCTTTCTGTTGCAGTGAGCATTCCGACAGTTAGCCATTTCTATCCTTTTGTATCTACGATGAGTAGTCCGGTTGTGAGCCGTATTTTAATCTGGCAGTGAGCCACATGTTTGTAAACACAACTATAACTAGTTATATTTTCCTGAGAGCTAACACTCTCTGGTGTTTTTCCCATTTTGGGTTTTCTACGTACAAAATTATGGTGTTCATCTTCTGGTTGTGTTGTTCTTGTTTTATCTGCATTAACTATTTTCCTTTAGTCACGTCATGTGATGTTTTGAGGATATATTCAATTGGTAAAAAGTTTATTGCTTTTATCTTAAGTAGGAATTGTTGGCAACAACAATAAAATAAAATTGAGAGTGGGGATGAATCATTTTTTAGTAGATTAACAAACTTAACCTCAAAAGAAAATCTGATTAACTGCAGCAACAACAAAGATAAGCAAATTGATACCACAACACACAACACCAATATTTTGATGTGGAAAACCCAGTTAAGGGAAAAACCATGGTGGGAACCTACCCACAATAAGATGATACTCTGCAGTAGTATGTGAAAATAATTACAATTGGGAATGCACATGCATTCAGGCTCACTGCCTAGAGCTCACTACTCAAAATACAATAACCCAGAAGGCTGCAACCCTCAGGGAAGGTTCACTACCTTACAAGGAAGTCTCATCAACTTACAAAATATTTGGACAACAATCCGGAATCAAATGAACTGAAAGAATAGCATCTGCAAATGCCTGATGACATTTCCAATTAAGCACATTTGTTTGCTCTACAACACTCCAATCTCTGCTCACTCACAATTCTAAAGGATTTATTCACTTGTCCACACCTTTACCATTCTTTGATAATTCAGACATAACACTGATACCTAGTTTACATGACTTTATCACCTATTTATACAATTCATCAACCTTGACTACAAGGTCAGCCAAACCCTCAACTCACAATTACAAAATTACATCACACGATACAAAGATCAACCACTGGACCAATAGAATAATATACATGATATAACATGGACCTAAATCAAATGCTCAAACATGCAACACCACCGAAAATTACTCCAAGATCAACCGCAACACGCTACACCACCAAAAATACTGCATAACATGAAGAATATCATCGGTTCAGCAAAATCATGAAGAATGAGCACAAGAATCAATGCAGACCATCAAAACAAGTAAAAAATAATTAGGAAACACCAACAAGACGTTAGAATCATCTCTAATAGTTGCACCAGCACCACTTATCAAATCTTCATCGATCAACATCTAATACTCAAGAACACTCAAACAACAGCAACTGCCATAAGGAAAGATAACTTGCAGAGCACCAAATCACAAACCATCTGAAATGAAGATAAACATGAAAATACCAAGAAATCTCCCAAAATCGCAACTCAATGTCTGATCACACCAAAATATACTGGAGGAAATACCAAACTCTACAAAGAACTGATCAGAAGAACCAAACTGTAAACCAGATCACATGATATGATCAATTAAGCTCTGGGATCACTAAAACCAATTTAGAAAGATATAATGATACTATAAATACTCCATATACCAAAACATGATCCCAATAAACCAATCTGCAACCACCAGACAAATAAATCATAGGAATATGTTGACATCAATGATAACAACATATCCTAGCAGCAACAATGTCCAATAGGAATACTGATTCACCCACCCCCCCCCCCCCCCCTCAGTATTCTGGTGCTTTCAACCTGATCAATAATTTTTAATTTAGGTGATTTGAGTTTAAATTCCTCCCTAGGGTTAGGAAAAGGCTAAACAAATGGGACCAAGTTGACATTGGTGTCTTCAAGGAGTAAATGGTTTGTGAAGAAATCTCACGAGCCTTAGCACGACGTCTTTGTGGCATTCTCTTTCACAACAATTCCTTTCAGTTTTAGTTGATACTTGTGAAGGCTAAGGATCAATGGACATAGGCTTCTTTTCTTCCCTTATAGGGGGGGGAATAGAAGAAATCCCGATAGGTTGAGAGATACTTGATGCCCAACACTTTCCTTTGTAGGACGTAGGAGGCAAGATGATGCATATATAGGAGGAATAGGCCTAGGAAGAATACCAGGTCCATTATGAGGAGGAATATCAATGGGTGTAGGGTCTCTATGTTTACTCGAGGTCTTGATCATCTCATTTTTCTAGTTTTGATATAATAAGAAAAGGATGTCATTTTGAGGCTTAAGAGGCTCAGGTTGTTTAGGCCAAAAATAATCAAGAGTGAAATTCTCATGCTTCACAATGGGTTGGTAAAGGCTATGATTAAGTATTATAATAGTGCCATTATGAAGGAATTTCAAACATTTATGATTTGTAGAAGGGATAGCTTTCGTGGAAGAGAGCCAAGGATGTCCCAACTTCACATGAAATTGATCTGATGTAGCAATAATAACAAAGGTGGCATCTAAGAACTTAGTGCCAACTTCAATGGGAAGGGTGATATAACCGATAACAGGGAAAGAGAAACCATTGTTGACCTTAACCATAACATTAGATTTATCATATGTTACTTGATGCAATTGTTGAGTATAAAGATGTTCTTCAATAATCACATTCACCATACACATTGGATCAAGGAGCACCCCTTGTGAGAGTTTGTCTTTGATCTTTGCAATAATATAATGGGCCATCAGGTGCAATCATAATCTCACAAGGATCAAAAGTAATGCATAGGTCTTTTGGAGATGTAGGTTTGTAAACAAGGCTCACAACATTATTAGATTCTATACCAAGGTCATTAGGAGAAAAAGAAATATAAGTGAAATCAACACCATTGGTAGAATGAGAAGGAAATATATTGGTAAAGATTGGAGGTTTTTATTAGGAGGAGCTATGTATTATTCCCTTTGTCATTGATACCAGCTAGAGATATAGTATTGTTATCAATAAAATATTGGATCTTATTTCTCAACAGGCAACATTTCTCAATATCATGGCCAGGTTGATGACGATAGTGAAAAAAAGCTTTATGATCATGGGAAGCTGGCAATGGTTTAGAATTGTCAATTGGTTTGATGGGAGGAAGTTGCAACACATTAGAATTCATCAACCTCAATGTTATACTATGCAAAGACTCAAAAAGAGGAGTTAATTCTTTTCTAAAGTATTTGGATAAAGGGGCCACACCTGATGTCATGGCTACCACTTGACTGTTGATGTTATCATTTATCTTGATGAAACCTTTATTTTGCTTCAACTTCATAAACAATTGTTGAGAACTCTCATTCTTATCAACCAGAGCTATTTCAGAGGATGATTTAGATTGACTCACTTGAAGTCGATAATTATGAAGCACAACACACAATTATGTAAAAATAGAAGTTTATCTCTAATATCTTTTTGTAAATTAGCAATAAAAATTCTTCGAACATCATGATCAAGCATGGGATAATCAATTTGTGAATGCAAATGTTTATATCTACCAATAAAATCAGTCACTTTTTCTTTAACTCCTTGCATACAATGAATCAAATTAGTCAAATTAATCTTAGGACCAATGTTATTTGAAACTGTTTAATAAAAGCATTAGCCAATTGTTGAAATTAAGTAATAGAATGAGGAGACAAAGAACAATACCATTGCAAGGTTTTATCTCTAAAGGTTTTAGTAAATAGTTTGGCCATAAGTATTTGGTCAAGAAAAAAATCACTACAAAAAGTTTGAAATCTCTTCAAATGAGTTAAGGGGTCACCTTTTTCATTGTACAACTCCAATTAAGGGATTTCCAAATGCTTAGGAGGAATCGAATGGATAATGTCATCCAATAGTGGGCTCGCTACATCAAATATGAGAACGTTGAACTTGAAAGGATGTAACAACTTTAGCTAGGTTATTAATGGTTGCTTTGGTGGATGGATTGAAATTGAGCATATTGGATTGTGATGGAGTAACATTATTGTGTGTAGGTAGAGGTTGAGAGTAAGGAGGGGGAACATTATGGTGTTTTGGTATGGGAGATTGTTGTGAAACAAATGGAAGACTCATGGATAAAGGTATGTAAGAATTCTGATTAATAGGATTTCCCCCATGACTTACATGTGTAGGATTAACATTTTGTGTAGAAGTAGTCATGATAGAATATGTAAATGTAGGCTAACTAGGAAAGGATGTAGGTATAGGAAAGGAATAGTTAAATTGGCTAGTGGGTTGGTAGTAATCAAGGACTTCAACATAATGTTTCATTGGCATAATATTAGTATCAACAATATGAGCAAGGCCGCACAACAAATCTACACCTATCTTATCATTTTGCACCATTATTTTCAATCCTTCAATCAAAGGGATTGCCTCACTATTCAGGTATTGTTGACCCATCCATTATTGAATATTCTCAAGTTCATTATCAATATTCTCTAATTGGTCAATAGTAACCCTGGTTAGTGATTCATCAACATCATGAGAAGTATGAGGAGAATGGGGATAAGTGATGGCATTTGATAGATCAGAGGAAGCACCAACATTCACATGGAACAAGTTATCCAATTGAGACTCCATATCCTTACTATTTAAACCTTGGGAAGTCGTAAGTCTATAACTTCTTCTCACTAGAATAATGTATGTAATATTAAGGGTAAAAAAACTCATCCACAAAGGAGAAAAATTGAATGCAAAGACTGAAAACTATGATTCAGCACTGCAATTCTTTGTAAAAATGATTGATTAACCAATAAACTAAACAATGTGAATTATGATATTGGATATTAGATGCATCTAAATTTGAACATAGCATTCCATAATAATAAAATCTGAAAACACAACTGAAAAATTATGCAACCCAAAAACCAATTTTAGAATAATAAATTAAATTTTTTTATGAATTTGACCACTAAATTTATGCAATTCAATGGAAAATATGATTTATGAGTGTAAACATTATCGGAAACAAGCATGAAATGCATCAACTTCACCAAAACATATTGTGAGAAAAAATTAGGGTTTTACCAATTAAGATAATAAAACCACTAATCTTGCCTACGGGACTAATACATTAAAATAGGGGTGATCCAATAGATCTAGCCACAATCCAAATAGGAAAAGGACTGAAATTATGATTAGATGCACTAGTTTTGTTTGCCACCCTCTTCTAGTTCAAATTTGGATGTGAATTGTGAAATTAACGTAAGACAAAGGATAATTGATATGAAACAATAAAAACAAATACGTGTAGATATCTAGTAGAGCCACAGGTAGGGATCTAGGTAGAAGAAGAGAATCAAGACATATTCTTAAAAGTTAGGGTTGATTTTTCAGGACTAGGTAGCAGAGATTTTTCCTGGTCCTATGATTTTCACTCTATTGAAATCAAAACATGTTCATCATCATCAACTCTATCAGAATCTCTTGAGTATAGCTCCTAGTTCAATTCCATGTACATAGAAAGAGATAAGAAAGGGTTGTGGATAGGGGTTCTCCTTGGGTCAAACCCCGATGTAGTAATTAACCTTGAAATTGAAGTAATAATTGTAATATAAAATTGCAACAAGATGCTTTCCTTTTGAGAGAAAGGTTGGATTTAAAATGTAATGCTTGTAACTGAAATGTATACCTTGATGACATTGTTGCAATATGCCCACCATTTGTCATTGATGTCAACTCCTCAGGTCCGAAAGTAGTCTGGTATCTTTTATCTTGGTTCTATTATGTTATAGTTTTTGTATATATGGGATAGATATTATTTGGATAATCATGTTCTACCTAAAGTGGTCCAGATGGTTCAGTGATATTATCTTGATATGTTTTTAGAGCATGTGGTGATCATATTTTGGTTTGGATTAAGGGTTAGTGTATAGAGACCTACCCCTGAAAGGTATTTGTGGATATTTGGTAGCGTGTGGAATGGATAGATCTCTCGAAATTGATGAAATCAACGATATACATGATTTTGTGTGTTCTGCATTATGGAATTGGTTGTTTTTGGTCCGGTGGCAATTCACACATTACATCTTTTCCTAGTTGACTTCATAATGTATACAATTGATCTAGATGGTATAAAGAGGTCAAATTTTATTTGTAATAATGTGTACAATGATTTGGTGATAAGAAAGATAGATAGTGTGAAAGTGGTGTGAATCATAAGCAAATTAGAGATCTGAAGATTTATCAGAAGTGTCAAATGAGTGCTTAAACTGTGAACTATTATCAACATTTGATAGATTCTCTTTTCATTACAATTCAAATTATATTTTATATTGTATCTAGACAGTTATTTTGTACCTTGCCTTGATTAAGTGATCTTCAGTTGAGCAAGTCATTTTTTGTATCTTGCATAAGGTAGTGCGCCTTAATTAGCAAGTCCAGAGCAATAAGCTCTTTGTCCAGTGACCATGTTTATTGTAAATAGTTGAAATACATATTTGTGAGTTTGATTATCACCATGGTTTTTCCTAGTTTGGGTTTTCCATGTAAAAATATGGTGTTCTTGTGTGGATGCATCTACTATTTCTGATATTTACTTTGCAACATAATTGGTGTGAATGAATAATGTGTTTTGATATCTTTAATTTGTAATAATTTAGTTCATGTTGATTCACTCCCCCTCTCAACATCCAACAGTGTTCAACAGAAGATTTCTTGAATCATCATGCAAGGGTTCTAAGATGTCTTTTCGAATATCTTCATAAAAGGTTGATCATGGATTTCATCTTGAACGCTTGAACTTGACTTTACTTCTTCTCTAATGCTTGATGAATTTTTGATTACTTGCTCACTTTAATTGAATTTTCTAGAGTGTAATTAAGAGCATGATTTCTCTTAAGTTTGATTAGGATTTGAAATGAGAGGGGTAGGCCTCCTTTTATACTTGATTGCCTGAAAATTATTTGAAATTTCAGAGTTGCCTCACACAAGATCTAATTTCCTACTCACTTGATGTGATGTTTCTGAGGACCAAATTTGGGTTTTGATTGAGAGGACTAGGGGCCCCAACGCCCTAGTCTTGAGAATCAAGACTCATATTTGGGGAGAAGGCAAGGAATATGGTGAGACTGCAAGTTTGTGAGGTGGTGTGAGCAGAATCAAAACAATCATCAAGCATCAATAGATGAAGCACTAAGGTAAGATCTAGGTGAGGACAAAATTGTATGCAGATACAATTTACGATGCTACAGGGTTAAGGTTCAATTTGGGTTAAGGTTTAATAAGGGTTAGGGTTCAATTTGAGTTAAGGATTAATAAGAGTCAGGTTCAATTTTTGTTAATTTACAATTAGGTTAGGCTTCAATCAAGGCTAGATTTAAGGTTGGGATTCAATTAGAGTTAGAGTTTCATTAAGGTTATATTTAGAGTTTGATTAGGGTTAATATTCACTTAGGATTATGGTTAGGATTCAATTAGGGTTATGATTTTATTATGTTTTAGACTTAGGGCTAGAGTTGAATCAGGGTTAGGTTTCAATCAAGGTTCAATTAGGATTAGGGTTATGGTTAGAGTTTAATTAAGGTTGAGATTATAACTCAATTCAGGTGAGAGTTAAGATTCAATTTGGGCTAAATTTTAATTTATTAAATAAAGGTTACGATTTGGGTTAGGGTTAATATTCACTCATTGTTAAGGTTTGGGTTCTACATTAAATATTGGGTTAGTGTTACAATTATAGATCAAATAGGTTTATGGTTAGGGTTTAATTAAAGAGGGTTAGTGTTAGGTTTAGGGCTAGGGTTCAATTAGAGTTATGAATCAATTATGGTTCAAGGTTAGTATTACATGGTTCAATCAAGGTTAGAGTTCAATTATGGGTAAGTTGTAGTTAGAAGTAGGATTCAATTAAGGTTATATAGGGTTAGTGTTAGGTTTCGATCAGGATTAAGGTTTAATTAGGGTTACATTTATAGTTCAATTAGGGTTAGGGTTAAGGTTCAATTAGGGTAGTGGTTAGGGTTTAGTTAGGGTAAAATCTAATTAGTGTTGAAATTTATAGGATTAATGTTCAAAACTAGGTTCTGATTAATTAGAAAAATAGGTTTTTAGGACCCGAAACCTTTAACAAAGGAGATTAAAATAAGACACCAAAAGGTCCAATGCTTAAGAACTGCATACAAAATGACTAGAAAAAGAGCCAGCAAACCAAAAAGACAGTAAAGAAAAACAACAGCAAAGAAACAAGGAAGGCGCTACACAGCTATAGTCTTCAACAGGTCCTCCGCCTTTTTCACCAGCCAGTCATAGGTGGCCCCAATAGCTTTGAGATCTTCTAGGTCCTTGTTAGGTTTCTTTTCTTTCTTTTTTCCTCTAGTACGGGTTTTGGGACCTTGAGCTTCCCCTGTTCCTTCAGTGTCTAGGTCAATATCCAGTATTTCCTTTTCTTCATCCAGTTTGTTGATGAGAGTGTTAGTGTTGCTAGAAGAAACCTTCATGATGCTTAAACTATATTCAACAATGCTCTTCAGACACTCCTCAATTTTGTCAACTTTACTGACAGTATCCAAGATGGTTTGGTCATTAGCATCAACAAGATTTTTCCTTTCCAGCAAATCTTTCTCAATTTTCTCAAACTTGGGGTTGAAGGCATCTCTTATGTTTTTGGCTTTTGCGATGGTATTTTTCAGGTCCTCTATGTAATTAGCCATGGTCTTCCCTTCCCCGGTGTTGATGGTTTCCAAAATTATAATTATGTTGCAGAGTTTTTTATTGTCATCCACGGCTTTCTTGTAACCAATTATACTAGGTTATACTTAGCCAATAATAGGGTTTTGCAACATGGACAATTGACTAAATCATGAAAGGCAAAAAACAACAAAACAACTAGATAGATTTTAAGCATGACAATCCATTTAAGATTTCTCAAATCAATTATAATCAATGGAAAATGAAGGGGGCATGTGAAATGACAACATTTTTACAACATTTAGGGGGCATTTTATGATTCAAAAGCCTTATCAATCCACTAGGCATGGAGTCACAATTGTTGGCATTTCAATAGAAAGAAAGATTGTTGATATTCATTAAGGATATTGAGAAGGTTGTTGAAGATTATTTGATATAACTAAAAAGGGATGATGATTATCTTTATAACATTATTTTATCATTGATGTCAAGAAATTGATTTTCTGATTCAGTATGATGTTGCCATATCTTGAGAAGATTGATTTGAAGAGAATTAAGTGGTCAGTAAAAGACACAGAAAGAATGTGATGAATAAGGGGAGAAATAAGTTATTCAATGGGCAACTATTACCAAGTTAGAAAATGATGAGATCATGATGTTTAGATTATTTTGATATCCTACATATGTTGTTGATTGTAAGGTTAATACTATACAATGTCACCGAACAAGGAACCTAGTTGGTAAACCCTAAGGAACCTAGTCGGTAAACCCTAAGGTTATCGATATCGGTTAATGAAGGTGGAATATTTACCGAGTAAAGTTTTGTATTTACTGAGTTGCAACTAAGTTATGACAGATTGCATTGGATGGATAAAAGCATTATTTAATGAAAGACAATGATGAGCTGGAGATATATAAATGATTGGTATGTTGTGCATGAAGTTTGTTAAGGATCTATGGCAATAGAAGATCGGCAGGAAGATCTACAATGCATATTGAAGTGCAATAACCTTGTGCAAGTTCCAAGAAAGGAATACAAGTCACAAGGCAAGGTAAAACATTTTCAGATCAAAGGATACATTGAACCTAGGCAAGATTGAAGATCTGATGGCTAAGATTGATCGTGGGAAATGTGATCAAGGAGATTAAGCGGTTAGCAAATTTTTTATAAATAAGAAATTATTGTTGAACAATATATGCGGGCAAGTGTAAGCACAAGGATGCTACATAGTGATTACCAAGCAACAAAAGCCTGAAAAACTGTTTGAATAACAGAGTAGGGAGGCTAGCAGAGGGACAAGATAAGTCCTATGACAAGATTGTTTTGAGCAAATAAGAATCTGCTTTAGCATTTTAGATGTGAAGTTGCAGATATATTTTTATTACTATTATTTTGTAAGTGACAGAAAATCTCTTAACCGAGTGGACTTAACAGTCTTATTTGTAAATCCTCTAGCAAAGTGACATTCTAAATGAGTGTTTGAAATCCTTTGACAAGGTCACTTCTAACAAAGTGAAGATCCTAACAAATCTGAGGGAAATCCCTTAACCGGGTCACATCTAGCAATGTGTTTGTAATCTTTAATAGGAGTTGCTTTTAACCAAGCATACTCTAGAAGAATATATTTCTTAGTGGGTCTAAAATCCCACAATGGTTTTTCCCTATTTGGGTTTCCACGTTAAATCTGGTGTTATATGTGTTATGATGATTATGTGTTTATGAGTTTGCATGTTTAGTAGTTTTTGGTTATATTGCTGAAGTATAAGTTACTGAGGTTGAATCTGCTGATTTTATGGAAGATTAAGTTTGTATGATTCACCCCCCCCTCTCATCTTGTTAGCTATTGGCATCAGAAATTTACAATTGGTATCAGAGCTTTGGACTCCGGAAGAAAAAGTTTAAAGGTACTTGAGGGAAAGATCCGAAGATTTATAAAAGGGATGCACCGAAGCTGAACAAGTCAAGTTTCTCCACATGGCAGAAAAGGATGAAGCTGCATTTATCAGGAATTGGAGAATATGCAACATATTATTTGGAGAATGATTACATACCACCAAGCACCAACCCGATGACCTTGGAAGAGATAAAGGCAAAGCAAGAACATATTCAAGCTATGATTGAAATAACATCAACATTGACCGACTCAGAGTTTAATGACCTAGAAGGTTGTAATGATGCAAAAGCAATGTGGACCAAGCTCATATCTGTATATGGCGGTGATGAGCATGTTCAAAGAGCAAAAGTAGATAGTCTAAGAGGACAACTTGAATCCATGAGAATGAATGAAGGTGAGAACATAACCCAATACAGTACAAGGTTAAAGGAGACTGTCAATCAAATCAAAGGAGTAGGAGGAACTATTGAAGAAAAGGATGTAACAAGTAAGTTGTTGAGAACCCTTCTACCTGCTTATGCCATTCGAGTCTCTGCAATCAATGAATTGAGGTTTGTACCTAACATGCCAGTTTCTTTGGATGCTACTATTAGTAAGCTACATGCATTTGAGTTAAGTAATTTTGATAACAGTGGGTCTTCGGTAAATAAAGTATAATCTGCATTTAGTTCTTTTCATATTGGTGAATCTGATGAATACAATGATAGAATGAGTAAGTACTCTTAAGGGAATCACAGTGGAGCAAGTGAAAGATTTTGCAAGAACATGGAAGAAGTGCACAAACTGTATGAGGAAATCAAGAAGCAAGAAGAGTTTGAAGCATTATTAGCCAGAAGGTTACTGAGAGGAAAAGGTAAGTATAAAGGAAAGCTACCTTTAAAATGTTTCAATTGTGATAAAATAGGACATATGGCTTCTAACTATCCTGACAAAGAATCTAGTGAAAAGAGAGAATACTGAGATAACAGGCAGAAAGACAACCAATACAGAGGACACCGAGACTTCAGAAGGAGAGACAGAAAGACATGCCTAGTAGCTGATGAGGAATCCAATGATGATAAATCTGATGAAACTAATACTGAGGAAGTTGTTTATGTGACTATTAAAGATGAATCAGATGAATAAAGGTATGAAGAAAAAGCCCTAATATCTCACATAAATAATAATGATTCTTGGATCATAGACAATGGATGCTCACATCACATGACAGGTGATAAGCACAAGTTTGTTAAATTAGAAGACTATGATGGAGGCTATGTAAGATTTGGTAATGATGCACCATGTCTGGTGAAAGGTAAAGGATCCGTAACACTTCTTGACAATGCTAAATGTGATGATGTATACTGGGTTGAAGGATTGAAATACAATTTGTTGAGTGTAGCACAGCTAAACAATACAGGATACCGAATAGAATTTCAGAAAGGAATTGTCAAAGTTCATGACAAGCATGGAAAGTTAGCTGCTACCGGGACACAAACAAAAGGTAATACATTTCATCTTGACTCAACTTGGAACAAGTGTCTTTATGCTAAGATAGATGATACCTAGTTATGGCATAAAAGGTTTTGTCATGTAAATTTTGATAATCTAATCAAAATAAGTAATAAGCACTGAGTAAGAGGTCTACCAAGTCTAGAAAAACCTGAGAATGTTATGTGTCGAGGATGCCAGATGGGTAAGATGACAAGATCAAGCTTTACAAGTAAGTCCTACACTTTTAAAGGAATTTTAGATCTAGTACACACTGATCTTTATGGTCCCATGAAAGTTCAAAGTTATTATGGTGATAAATATTTCATATTGTTTGTGGATGATTACTCAAGGATGATGTCAGTTATGTTTTTAAAAGAAAAATCAAAAGCTTTTCAAATGTTTAAATAGTACAAGACAAGAGTTGAAAATGAAATAAGAAGACAGCTGAAATGTCTCAGATCTGATAGAGGAGGAGAGTTCACTTCTGATGAATTTAACTTATTCTGCAATGATCATGGTATAAAAAGGCAAGTATCTGCATCAAGAACACCTCAGCAAAATGGGATAGCCGAGAGAAGAAACAGATCAATTGTGGATTGTGCCAGAACCCTGATGATAGAAAAAAGGGTACCTCAAACATTTTGGAGAGAAGCAATCAGCACTGCAGTTTACACCCTAAACTGAGTTCAACTAAAGAAAGGAACTATGAAGACACCATATGAGATCTGGTATGACAAGAAACCTAATTTAGAAGTAGATGCTATGTTCACAAAGATGACAGAAATGGAAAGTTTGATCACAAAAGTGAAGAAGGAACATTTCTTGGTTATTCTTCTAGAAGTAAAGCATTTAAATGTTTGATCAAATCATCTAACAAAATAGTAGAAAGTGCAAATGTGAAAACTGATGAATTTGCAGAAAGAAATGATGAAGGAAATTGCAAAGAACCAGAAGATTATGAAGAATTTGTTTATGTTCAATCGAGAAGTCCTACGGAGAAAGTTGCTGAAGAAAATGAAGATAATGTCCAGTTACCGAGTGATGAAGAAGATCATACAGAACCTACCGAACCTATATTAGACAAATATGTCAGAAGACATCATGCATCAAGTCAGATTATAGGAGATAAGGATGATCCAGTGATGACAAGGAACAAACTGAGATAGAACACATGTCTGATATCTGAATTTGAACCGAGAATAGTAAAAGAGGCATTTAACAGTGAAGATTGGCTAAATGCTATGACAGAAGAGATTGATCAAATCAAGAAGAATGACACATGGACATTGATCCCAAGACCAAAAGACAAAAATGTAATCGATACAAAGTGGATTTTCAGAAACAAGCTAAATGAAAAAGGTGAGGTCATTCGCAACAAAGCAAGACTAGTTTGCAAAGGTTATGCTCAAGAAGAAGAAATAGATTATGGTGAGACTTTTGCACCTGTGGCTAGACTTGAGGGAGTAAGAACGTTGTTGGCATATGCTGTTGTCAAAAATTTCAAGGTATATCAAATGGATGTTAAATCTGTATTTTTGAATGGTATACTAGAAGAAGAAGTTTATACAGAACAACCTGAAGGATTTGTTGAAGACAAGAGTAAAGATTAGGTATGTAAACTAAACAAAGCTTTATATGGTCTGAAACAAGCACCTAGAGCATGGTATGAGAGACTGCACTCTTATTTGATCAAGATTGGTTTTATAAGGACAAGTGAAAATAGAAACATGTACATGAAGAGTGATGAGGACAATGGAATACTGATCTCAGCTATATTTGTTGATGATATTATGTTTTGTGGTAATGACTCCTTATGCAAGAATTTTGGAAATGAAATGTGCAAAGAATTTGAGATGTCACTAATTGGTGATAAAATATTTTATAGGTTTACAACTACTACAAATGAAAGATGAGATTTTTATTACTCAATCCAAGTACATAAAGGAAATCTTGAAGAAATTTGGAATGGAGGATTCTAAACCAGTAAGTACTCCTATGACTACTAACTGTAAACTATCAAAGAATGGTGATTCTACATCTATTGATGAGACACTTTACTGATATATGAGTGGGAAGTTGCAATATATTTTGCATAGTAGACTGGATATAGCACATGCAGTAGGTATTGTTGCAAGATTCTCTGCAGATCCCAAGGAAACCCATATGACAACAATCAAGAGAATTTTTCAGATATCTGAGAAGCACTAAAGATTATGGCTTAGTATATGAAAAGAGGAATGATTTTGATTTAAAAGTTTATACTGATGCTGATTGGGAAGGCAACATAGATGATAGGAAAAGCACAAGTGGTGGAGCTTTCTTTTTAGGAGAAAGACTAGTAAGTTGGCTTAGCAAGAAACAAGGATGTATTTCACAGTCAACAGCAGAAGCTAAATATGTTGCTGCAGCATTGAATTGTACCAATATGGCATGGATCAAACAACTATTGAAAGGTATAAATGAAAAGGTTACCGAGCCAATAACTATATTTTGTAATAATACAAGTGCCATTAGCATTTCAAAGAATCTAGTAATGCACTCTAAGACAAAGCATATATCTATAAAGTATCATTATCTCAGAGAAGAAGTTCAAGAGAAGAAAGTTGTGCTGGAATATATCAGTTCAAAGGAGCAGTTAGTAGACATCTTCACAAAGCCACTGCCAAGGGACACTTTCGAGTATCTCAGAAGCAAGTTAGGGGTCCTAACCCTATCTTCTACTCACTGGCAGAGTTCGATGAAAGCATCAATTCGATGAATCTATAGAATATTATGTGTGGATTGATGCTGATTTACGCACTTTAGAAGGTTTTCTAAAGGTGTGCAGGAAATAGTGAATAGAGACAAGTTGCTCTGACCGAGACTGAGATGATACACAACAAGGCAAATCACTTCACAGAGAAAGAAATCATGATTTAGTTCTTTTACTTTTTGGCATTGTTGTCAAAGGGGGAGAAGAATAAATGGTAAAATCCTAAATGAAGAAGCTAACGGAAGACTAATGACAGGGAGAGAAGAATACAAAAGGGAGAAGACTTTAGACGATTTTTAACAACTCAAGGATAACAGGAAAAGTCTAACAGCAATCTGAATCTGAATCAATTTGAATATCTTGTTGGTATTACCATTTAAAAGTTGGTTTTGCCATCAATGCCAAAGGGGGAGATTGTTGGCATTTCAATAGAAAGAAAGATTGTTGATATTCATTAAGGATATTGAGAAGGTTGTTGAAGATTATTTGATATAACTGAAAAGGGATGATAACTATCTTTATAACATTATTTTGTCATTGATGTCAAGAAATTGATTTTCTAATTCAGTATGATGTTGCCATATCTTGAGAAGATTGATTTGAAGAGAATTAAGTGGTCAGTAAAAGACACAGAAAGAATGTGATGAATAAGGGGAGAAATAAGTTATTCAATGGGCAACTATTACCGAGTTAGACAATGATGAGATCATGATGTTTAGATTATTTTGATATCCTACATATGTTGTTGATTGTAAGGTTAATACTATACTATGTCACCGAGCAAGGAACCTAGTCAGTAAACCCTAAGGAACCTAGTCAATAAACCCTAAGGTTATCGATATCGGTTAATGAAGGCGGAATATCTACCGAGTAAAGTTTAGTATTTACCGAGTTGCAACCGAGTTATGACAGATCGCATTGGATGGATAAAAGCATTATTTAATGAAAGACAATGATGAGCTGCAGATATATAAATGATTGGTATGTCGTGCATGAAGTTTGTTAAGGATTTATGGCAATAGAAGATCGACAGGAAGATCTACAGTGCAAATTGAACCGCAATAACCTTGTGCAAGTTCCAAGAAAGGAATGCAAGTCCCAAGGCAAGGTAAAACATTTTCAGATCGAAGGATACATTGAACCTAGTCAAGATTGAAGATTTGATGGCTAAGATTGATCATGGGAAATGTGATCAAGGAGATTAAGCGATTAGCAAATTGTTTATAAATAAGAAATTATTGTTGAACAATGTATGCGAGCAAGTGTAAGCACAGGGATGCTACATAGTGATTACCGAGCGATAGAAGCTTGAAGACCTGTTTGAATAACAGAGTAGGGAGGCCAGCAGAGGGACAAGATAAGTCCTATGACAAGATTGTTTTGAGCAAATAAGAATCTGCTTTAGCATTTTAGATGTGAAGTTGCAGATATATTTTTATTACTATTATTTTGTAAGTGACAAAAAATCTCTTAACTGAGTGGACTTAACAGTCTTATTTGTAAATCCTCTAGCAAGGTGACATTCTAAATGAGTGTTTGAAATCCTTTGACAAGGTCACTTCTAACAAAGTGAAGATCCTAACAGATCTAAGGGAAATCCCTTAACCGGGTCACATTTAGCAATGTGTTTGTAATCTTTAACAGGATTTGCTTTTAACTGAGCATACTCTAGAAGAGTACATTTCTTAGTGGGTCCGAAAGCCCATAGTGGTTTTTCCCTATTTGGGTTTCTGCGTTAAATCCGGTGTTATATGTGTTATGATGATTATGTGTTTATGAGTTTGCATGTTTAGCAGTTTTTGGTTATATTGTTGAAGTATAAGTTACCGAGGTTGAATCTAGTGATTTTATGGAAGATTAAGTTTGTATGATTCACCCACCCCCCCCCCCCCTCTCTCATCTTGTTAGCTATTGGCATCATAACTTTACAGCAATGACCTTACAAACAACTAAAAAATGCCTAAAAACATAAGGGAAAAGGAAGAACAACATGTACAAGTTGCACTTGGAGGAAAACAAGACAAATAGAATCATGCATTCCCTTAACAATAATTTAGAGTGTGCACCAACACTTCTTACAAAAATAGAAACTAATATAATATGTACATGATTTAAAATATCTCAAACTCCAACCTGTCACAACTTGCCTCTATCGAAGATGAGTGTTTTAAAGGAATCGATCTCCCTCAAACCATAGTTACATTCACTACCCAACTACAACCAATGAAGCCTTCTTCCTACATGCATCAAAACATAAATGGTTCCCATTTAGTAGATATTCACTCCACCATCAACCTTCGCATTGTATGCAAGCCATAGAAAATAGGTGTTGGCCCTATCTAATAATGTATTAGGTATGCACATAGCATCATGGATTTTTTTTTTAATTAGGTCAACATCAAAAGGACTAGAACTCATAGAAGAAAGTGAACTTCCTTCACAAATAAGTGCATTGTTTCCATACCTATCAACTTCATTATTTAAATCAAGACCAAAATAAAATGCCTGAAACTCACTTGGAAAAGAAAAATGTTCCTAATTACATAGTTTCAATATGCGTAAAGAAGATCATCCTTATACAAACCAAATTGAAAGAACAAGAGCTCTTGCAAACTACCAAGATGAGCAACTTTTTGATCTTTTATTCAGAATATGAGTTGTTATTTAATATTATTCTCATATGTATGTTGGAGCCATAAAAACGATTCTAGTTTAGGTATACCATTATCCACAATAGTAGAAGCATCAACTTACAAAAGAAAATCCTCATGATCAATGCTATCATCATTAAATATTTGTATGATAGGCAACCAATATACATTATTATCACACATGTTGGTAAAATCCCTTATTAACATGAAAACAATCATCATGAGAAACCTCAAGGGAAGAAATAAATTCTTCATGTTTTCCCATTGTTTCAATTTCTTCTTGGTGATTAATTATTATAGATTTGTTGTGAAAATTAGACCTATGGCATAACTCATCCTCCATGCCTACTACTATGACAATTTCATTTTTTATAGTACCATCCTCATGTTTAGTTGTGTCTTTGATATCCTCATTCACACAATCAATATTAGTAGCCTCAAAATTAGAAAACAAAACAAAGGAAGCAAAGACATGAAACAAGAAAACATTTTCTTGTTCATCACTTTCATTTTTCCCCCAAGAAAAATTTAAACATTGTATTGAAATTTATGAGATTACATCTTGTAGAAGCATCAATTTTATTCCAAAATAGCATATTTTTTGGATAATCTAGCCCATGATTTGATGCATCTAAATTTTATATACTACACACACACTCCTAATTATTCATATTGTTTCAATAAGCAATGAGAGTAGATGTTGCATCAATAGGTTGACAATAATTATTGATCTCCTTAAGGAATAGGAATTCCTATTGATCAACATCACAAAACATATTCTCCTTCTTTTTCATGAGAGTTGATTTACCTTGCACCTTTTCATTACCAGTGACCCAACTTTCATCCCAAATTATTAGTATGAAATCACCCTACATTTTCTTCTATCTTAGTACTCATTGACATGTTTCAACTTCTTCTTCTAGAAGTGTTAGTGTTCCTTGAACCATCATATCTTTATTGAGGACCCTGTGTATGAATGAATTTATGTTTAGTCTAATTAGATGAATAACACAATCATGTTCCTAAGCCAAATTATTCTACGCTCGAATAAGAGCTCTCAATGTTCTTGCAACAACTAAATTTAAATTAATCAAAGGCATCAAGTATAGATTAATTGGTTTTGAGCTTGGAAATTTATTTGATTGTTCAATTGGTAAGCTTGGTTGTAAAGTTGATAAAGCCTACCATGTTGTTCTTTCTACTTCTTCAAAACCACTAGCTCATTCCGAAAACTTTATAACAAAGGCCTAACTTCATGCAACTCATTGGAAATGGTAGAATTAGTTAATTGATTGGTTGTTGCTATAGGAAGAGGTGCAAATATGGGATGGGTAGGTGGAATTTTTGAGAATAGAGACATTAAGGTTATGGGAGATATCTTTATAGTATTTATTAAATATTTTTCTACCCATATAGAAACATTTTAGGTATCCAGTAATACAACTCCCCTCATGGAAAATATCTATTACAACAATGTAACTATTCAAGGATCCTAGTTACTATAAGAACACAACATTATTTAGAGTCTTCACTAATTGTGGAATCCTATCCCAATTATTTTGGATTCTAATGTTGAATTTCATCATAAACTCACAAGGATCTCTTTTGATGGTAGTTAGCTACTCTATTGAAGACAAAATTTCACTCTTATCCTAAAAATGCTTGCAAAGCTTCTCACCTAGTTCATCCCAATTATTGATTGAATTAGATTGTAATCCCCTATACTAGTGTAGTGATTTTTCTTTTAAAGAGGTGGAAAGAAGCTTCAAAACTACATAATCCTTTATAGTATTATGGATTGAGTAGATATTTGCACTATTTTATACATGCTCAATTATTGTGGTAATGTTTTCATGAGTAAAATATGGGATAACTTTTAGGACAAAAGCTAGGATATCATGATGTTTTTGCAATTTAAGAGGGTTTCCTCCCTTAGAGGTCACAAAAACATTTTTTTTATTAATCATGGAAGGATTGTGAAATTTTTTGCTTGATTGAGAAAAACTACTCACAACATGGGTAGAATGTGTCCTTGACTAAACTCTTGAGTATCATGAAGGATGTTTATTATATTTTTCTTTTTTTTTAAAGTAAAGGTAACTCTAATTATTTATAATATTCACCTTTATATGATACTCTTATTTGTATCTTTGGCATGAATCATATGGTTTTGAACCAAGAGAATAGAGTCACTATGTGCTTGTATGTTATTATTGAATATAATTTTGGACTTAGAGGAGGGGATGAATCAATTCAGACCAAATACTAAAACTTTATTCCATAATCCAAAATCAATTTAACCATACTCTTATTAACAATAATAAAAGATAAAACAATGAAACATTATGCACAAGGGAACGCCAGATTTACATGGAAAATCCAAATAGGAAAAAACCATGGTGAGAGTCAACTCATAATATAAGAAATAATTATAATTTTGTTTTAGGTTCACTGCCAAGGAAGCACACTACTCTCTACAGGACTTGTAGGCTAATATGCACTATCCCAGGACAAGATACAAAGGACTTGTAGGTTGAGATGCATTGCCTTAGAGCAAGATATAGAGCTTGCAAAGAAGACACGCCATCTTTAAGGAAGGTACATGAATATATGAACTAGGAATGACTAGGACTTTGGCAAAACAACCTCCAACAATCTCTAGATATGAACTTATCCTTGAATCTTTGTCTTAAGCAACCAACTTCACAACCAGCACCACACACTTACTCTATCACAACTTTGCATCACTAACTTCTGAAAATGATATAATTATGTAATCGTAGTACACATATTGATCAACACACTCATATATACACCATCAACATCAATTTGATCTTGTATATATATCATCTTCTTCATTGCAAACATCAATTAGGTCAAGTGGAGCATAAGAAAAACATAGATCCTATCAAAGCGGCCACTAAAGCATGAATGTGGTGAATGTGGTCCAATCTAGGAGATAGAGAGCACCGAAAATTATCATATCACTTCTTTTTAATAAGTTTACAATATTTCACATGCTATCACACATTCTTCAAGGTTTCCAACAAGGTAGCGTGTAGACAAACCAAGCAACACATCATAGGTCATCGCAAAACATCTTCCAAATAGACAAGCATAATATGGATCCCCACATGCCAAGGTAGGACCCAAAATCAATGCAACAAAGTCTTAAAAGCAAGCATAGACACCCAAAAATTTACCACAAACAGAAGAACAACATCTATCAGTTGGACCAAAGTAGTTACTTTGAAATGCCCATTCTAGTCACAATGTAACATGAAACAAATCATATAACATTATTTGGTGCACACCAAGACATTCCTTGAACATCCAACAACATTCTCAAACCCTTCTTTCATCTTAT
Source organism: Cryptomeria japonica (assembly GCF_030272615.1). Taxonomy (NCBI): domain Eukaryota; kingdom Viridiplantae; phylum Streptophyta; class Pinopsida; order Cupressales; family Cupressaceae; genus Cryptomeria; species Cryptomeria japonica. The sequence continues at coordinate 207,094,964 of NC_081410.1, forward strand.
CAAAACAAGATTACACTAGTATGACATAACTTGATACTAAGCATTTCATTCCACATAGTCAATCAAACATTGAACACATTACCACTACTTGCAGACCACAAAGACATCTGATAATCAAACAGAGACACAAAAAAATGATATAAACATGTCCTCTAAGCCACACTACCTGAAACAATAATACAGAGAAATGAAAAGCATTTCCCAGACCAATTTCTGATAGACAACCAAGTTGTTAGCCAACTGCAATCACCATCCATACCAACTACAACACCAAGGACCTAAAAGATAGGAGTGTAATAAACACAAAGAATAAACATTACATTCAAGTCTACAAGACCTTATCAATGAGTGTGGGGGAATACAAAGCGTTATTTTAGACACATCAATACATACATTTGTACCAACTTACTTTATCAACCATCCAAGGACTAAAATATCTTGAAAACATTTTCTCACATAGTACAATATCTTCATTCTAATGTCATGCATATAAACCTCATCTTAACATCTTAGACCATCAAAACCTCATCATACAATCTTTTCCACCAGCATCATCAAATATATTACTTAGTGTAGACATCATACCCCAAGAAGGTGGATATACATAGACCATCTACAACCAGCATCCATATGTTTTCTATATCAAACTCTTCATATTAGTTATGCAAAATCATGATGAACAACAAGTGACAACCAATGGCCAACAACCTCCGTATACACTAGAAATCAACACCGCCATTACTTTTACAATCATCATTTCTTTCCATTACATCAAATTGATTATGGTCATCAACCAAGAATAACATGTCTACACCACTGCATATCTGACAGAACAAGCAACAATATCACGCAAGAGCAAGTGTCCTCATCAATTGTCTTCAACTGTTAGACTAACATCCATAATTTGCAACAATCACCATATTAATAGTATTATGCACTATCTATAATCCTTTGTATTAAACCAACAACCTCAATTCAATTGCACCATATGACATCAAGAAAAACATCAACAATAACCAAACAAAGAACCAACACCTCTTGACAGTCTATCATGATCTTCCATATTTTTGTCACTCCATCATACCATATTCATATGATCAACTTCATTACTTCCTCGACAACTATAGAAGTTCTCTATCTAACCAATCATCAAGGACAACATATATTGTCATATATATGGTTGACATTAATGACAACACATATTATCAATAATCTCCTCCTTTGTGATTGATGGCAACACTTACTGATGTATACATAACGTAATTCTCTCTCCTTACATATTTTCATTCTCCCCCCCTTTCAATAATATCTCTCCCCCTTTGACATCAAGGAAAAAGGGTGCACATCAAATTTACCTAATTTTGTACTCAAATTCTTTTGTATTTTTTCTGATTTGCATTCTTCCCTTTCACAAAAACACACCAGCCATATACTACCCCTAGGAGAAAAAATCAACATCAATCCAAGACAAGAATATATCTTTCAATTATCCCCATTTTGATGAAAATTATTTACTTAGATCTTCATTATTTTTGCACTTTTTTCCCTTGCACATAATCGTCTCGTTAGTATTAGCTCGATAGACAACCTGCCTCCCACAGGGGTAAACATCAATGTTATTTCCCACTTTCTTCTGCATCCTCTAATAGGATAACCAAATCTACATCACATATTTCTATTTAAATTAATCTTTTCTTTATTCAAAAATAACTTGATGTCATTATCCTTATTAAACACAACCAAACCAATGAGCTTCCCAAGGAGAAGTCACAAAACTTAAGGGGAAAGGATATATGTAGTGAAGAAATCCTCCTCCTAACGTTTTCTTTTCTTTTCAATTTTTGGAAGACTCTTGTATACTATACATAAAGCTCATATCCATTTTCTATCTCATTTGAATTATTTTCTTCTTCTAGTTCACTCTTCAGCAGAGCAAAGAGCCTTACATTCTTCCCTCTAAAAAATCTAGCAATGTGTCCTAGTTTGTTGCAATTATAGCAGGCGATACAAGAATGTGAAGCATAACTACTTTTTCCCATATTGGATCTACAATTTGTATCCTTGTGACCAAACATATTGCATGTGTAAATGTACCTATCGAAATATTGAGTGACCTTGGCATTGCTCATATTCATGAAGTCATTCTTCATAACTCTACTTATGCATTTGCTTGCTTTATGAACATATTTGGTGCATGCATAAAACTGATCATTAAAGGGTTGAGGCCTAGGGGGCCTAATTGAGTTTGTTTTCATCTTACTTCTACATCTTGCAACCTTGTGTCCAATCTTGTTACAAGAAAAATAATTACCATTAAAAGATTGAGGATACCCGGTTTGAGAAAATTGATTGGGAGTTGATCTTCTGAAGTTTCTCCTTTTTCTCTAGAGTTGTTTGAGCTTATTCTCCTCTACATTTTTATTTTTGACTTCCTCATTTTTATAGCATCCATATTTTCTTTATAGCATTCCCATTTTTTGAAAATTGAATCAATTTTATTTTTACCAAGCATATTAGTCTTTTTGATCTTTCGACCCAATTCTTTCTTTAGAACCTTAATTTATCCCTCAAGCTTAGTGCATTCAATTGCTTTGACATGAAGCTTGACATCCAAGCAATAAATAATCATCTTGTCTTATTCAATTTGAATTTATATGTTTATAATTTCATCCCTTGTGAGTTTGTCCTCATATTATTTGCTTGATTCAATCTCAAATTTTTATCTTGACAATTTCATCTTCTACCTTCTTGAGTCTTATATTGTACTCTTCACATTCAATTCTTACAGTAGCCAAGTATGATGTTAGACATATCATCACTATCCCAACCCTCAATTTTGTATTCTTTCTTAATGGTCATCTAGTATGGTGCCAAACATATCATCACTATCCCAAACCTCAATTTTGTAATCATCCTTATGTGATTTCATCATTTTAGTTTCTACTTGGTTTTCTTGAGCTATTATATTCAAAGATATGAAATAATTAGCCTCTAGTAACTGATAGATATTGACAATAGTCCTTGTTCCTTTTGCAACCAATCTTCCAAAGCTATCTTTTATGATTTCACAATAATTCTTATGAAATATAATTTTGCATCCTTTACTACACATATAACTAACATGAGAAAATTATGCTTTAGTCCCTCAACATAGAGAAAATCCTCTATTTTGTGTTTTCCATTAACTATAATAGTGCCCTTTCCATAGATTTGAGCTACTTCTTCTCCACCAAATTTAATTGATCCACCATCCCATTTTTCAAGATTAATGAACTTTCTTCTATCACCAGTCATGTGATTAGAGCAACCACTGTCAATCACCCATGTATTTGGTTCTTCTTTTGCATGAAGAGAATTCTAAACAATCAAGGATCTTTTATTGTTTTTATTTCTATGCAGGGTACTAGACTCTTTACACACTTCAACATTATCAACTTTCACACCCATAAACAACACCTCATTATTTTAATGTTCACAACCCTCATCTTCAAAAGAGTAGAATTATTTGGAGTTAAAACTTCTTTTAGGCATGTATCTTTTATCTTTGTATTATTCCCTTTTGGTTCTATCTTCTTATCTTCTTTGTTATTTTCTCTAAAAGTACATTTAGATGCATAATGACCAATTCTTCCATAATTAAATAATTTGAAGGCTAACTTACCTTTATATTTGTCAGTAGCTTTCATCAGTCTTATTACAATGTTTTCTTCTGCATTATCAATTTCATCATCAGGATCAATAATGGCTTCCATTCTCTTACTAGCCTTGAATGCATGTTCCTTCTTGGTGTTGTCTAGCTCAATATCTCTCATCTCAAAGGCAGTGTTCCATAGATTTGATCCATTATATAAGTGTCTATATCCTTTCTTTCCTCAATAGTAGACACCTTAGGAACAAATGATTTAGGAAGGGTCCTGAGTAACTTCTTTAATACCTTATCTTATTCTAAATTACCACCAACACCTCTAATTCCACTAACCATTTTAGTTTCTTGATGCATGTGGCAATCAATAGTTTCATCTTTTGACATCCTTAGACTCTCAAATCTACTTTTAAGGTTCTAAAACTTCACTTTCTTTATCTTCCTATCTCCTTCATATATATTGCAAAGCTTCTCCCATACATCTTTTACAAATTTGCAATCTATCACCTTCAAGAGTTTTGTATTTGTCAGACCAGTTATGATTGCATTCATTTCCTTTACATTATTCTCATGCATTATGTTTTCATCTAAAGGTAGTAGGTGGAGTAGAGGGAGGAGTCTAACCATCTACAATAGAGTTCAAAATTCCAAATCTCATAGAGTTCAAATATGATTCCATTCACATCTTCCGAAAAAGAGTAGTTTGTGTCATCAAACTTTCGAATCTTGTAAGATCCATCTTGTGTCATCTTGAACTTTCCTTAAGCAATTAAGCTTCTTGTAGAGGAACTTGACTTTGATACCAATTGTTTAACACACTTTAGGACTAAGAGGGAGGGTAAATAAATTAAAAACAAATGCTTAAACTTTATTCCACAATCTAAATTCAATTTAACATTACTCTTGTCAGCAATATTGAAAGATAAAACAATGAAACATTTTCCACAAATAAACACTACATTTATTTGGAAAACCCAAACAAGGAAAAAATATGGTGAGAGCCAACTCACAATATAAGAAATTATTACAATTTCATTTTAGGCTCACTACCAAGGAAGCACGCTAATCCTTGCAGACTAAGATGCACTATCCCAAGACAAGATACAAAGGACTTGTAGGGTGAGATGCACTACCTCAACGCAACATACATAGCTTGCAAAGAAGACACACTATCTTCAAGAAAGGTACATGAATATATGAATTAGGAATGAATAGACCTTTGGCAAAATAGCCTCCAACAATCTCCAAATATGAAGTTGTCCTCGAATCTCTATCTCAAGAAACCATCTTCATATCAAGCACCATACACTATCTCCATCACAACTTCACATCATTGACTTCTACAAATGATATAACCATGTAAGCGCAACACACCTATTTATCCACACCATCACCATCAATTTAATCTTCTATATATATCATCTTCTTCATTGCAAACATAAATTAGGTTGGTCAAAGCAGAGGACAAACATAGGTCCTATCAAATCAACCACCAAAACATAAATGTGGTGAATGCAGTCCAATCCAAGAGATAGAGAGGACCTAAAACATCATACTACTTCCTTCTAGGTAGTTTAAAATATTTCACATGCTATAACACATCCTTCGAGATCGACAATAAGGTAACGTGTAGATACACCGAGCAATGCACCACAGGTCGATGCAAAACATTTATTCTAGATGAACATGCCAAGGTAGGACCCAAAATCAATGCAACATAGTCTTCAAATCAAGCGAAGACACCCAAAGATTCACTACAAGAAAAAGAAGAACATCAGACCAAAGAAGTTACCTTCAAATTCCCATTCTAGTCACAATACAACATCAAGCATACCATCCAACATGATATGGAACACACTGGGACATTTGTTGTGTAGACACCTAAAATTGTCGTGTGCCTATGAATTCTAATTTTACTAATTATTCCTCTTTGTTAATTGAATAATTTTAATTGTTTATTTAATTCAACTTTATTATTCTAATTTAACATTATTCCTCCATTTCAAATTCAAAGTTTGAATTTCCCTCCAAATCCATAACTAAATAATATTTAATTAACTAATAATATCCAATCAATTAAATTAATTTATTAATTTAATTTCTCTCACATTTCATAAACCAAATTTCTCCACATTCCATGAAAATATAATGAAAATATAATTTCATCCATTTTCCTACAACACATGTAAAAAATGGCTAACTACCACTGGATTGTCCTCTAACTCATCAATTAATACACCTTTTTTAAAATCACTTAATCTGACTAAATCATCTATCCACAAATTAAGTCAATAAAATGAGTTAACTTGCTAATCAATTCAGCCATGTTGAATAATCATCTCCCAACCAACTTGTCTCAATGATTCTCCACTATTTATCTTTATGTTGAACTTTAAATCCTAATTGTCAATTCAAATCCCAAAAATTTATAGATTCAACCTCATTCTCTATCATGGACAACCACAATCTTTGAAATCTCATTCTATCATATTATTGAAAATGTCCTATGATACTGAGAGCCATCATGCATAACACAAAGAAGGAGAAGAGCAATTGAGGCACTAGAATCATGTTCGAATTATGGTTTGCATTGATTTATGTTTGTTTTGTTATGCTTTTATTGAATTTATATTGCTTCATTTAGTGTGCTTATGATTTGAGTTCATTTGTGAATAATCTAGAGGTAGTGGTTTCTCGTATAATCTCTCTCATACTTTTTTACCCCAATTTTTATCGCTACACCTTGAAAATTCAACAACATTCTCAAATCCTTCTTTCATATGTCTATAATAAGATCACACTTGCACAACACAATTTGATTTAGAGAATTTCATTCCAGCGAGCTAGTCAAACACATAACACATTACCACTACTTTCAAACCACAACAACGTCTAAAAATTGAATCGAAACACAACACAACCATTATAAACATGTCCTCCAAGTCATGTCACCTAAAACATTAATGCAAATAAATACGAAGAATTTCTCAGACCAATTTGGACAAACAACTAGGCTATCACCCACCTGCCATATTAGTTACAACACCAAGGACCTAAAAAAGATAGGAGTGATGTCCATAGAGCATAAAAATTATGTTCAAGTCTACAAGACCATATTAGCAAATGCAGAGGAATGTAGACATATTGATTCATACATCTACACCAACTTGCTTTATCAGCATTCCAAGGACCAAGATGTCCTGAGAACATTATCTTCTCACATAGTGCAATATCTTCATTCTAATTTTATGCATCTAATCCTCATCTCAATATATTAGACCATCTAAACCTCTTCATGCAATCTTTTCCATCAACATCATCAACTATATTACTCAGTGTAGACATCACACACCAAGAAGGTGGAGATCCACATACCATCTAAAACTATCATACATACATTCTCTATATCAAACTCTTCTTATTAATCATGCAAAAATACAATGAACAACAACTGACAACCAACAACCAACAACCTCCTTATATACAACCAATCAACATCATCATTATTTCTCATTATATCAAATTGATTGTGGTCATCAACCAAGAACAACATCTCTAAACCACTATAAATTTAATAGAACAAGCATCGATATCACGCAAGAGCAAGTATTTTCATCAATGTCTTCGGCTAGTAGAGAAACATTCACAATCTACAACAATCACCATATCAGTAAGAGTTTGCACTATCCACAATCTTCTATAGTGAGCCAATAGCCTCCATTAAATTGAATTGTATGACAACATCATGCAAAATATTAGCAAGAACCAGATAGAGAACCAACACCTTTTGATAGTCTATCATGATCTTCCATATTTATGTCAATCCATCATACCATATTCATATGATAAACTTCATCGCTTCCTCAACAACTGGAATAATTATCTATCCAACCAATAAGCAATGACAACACAACTAAGGACAATATACATTGTTAGACATTAGGTTGACATCAATGACAACACATTTCCAATGGTGCCCAATGATTCAACACCAAACTTCTTAGTAGAATTATATAATATTATAACATTGGCCCCATTGGGTGTGCCAAAAATTCTTATCATTTGGATTCACACCCATTGTTATACTTTGAGTTCAATGATCTAGTGACACAATAGGAATTATACAAGGCGTGGGATCATTGCTATTGAGATAAAATCTCAATAGAAGGTTCTTTCCTTTCTAAACCAAGATTTAATGCGTTGATCCAACTCAACACATATTAAACCTACAACCTAATCCTATTATATTATTTTTTGAGGAAAAGGGGAAGAGAAAATATAGAAAGAGAAAATAAAAAATGATGCACCTATAGGAATTGAATATTAACTCAATACCTGAGAATCACTTGCAAAAATACAAAATAACCTTCCACAAGAAATTATTCAAGAAATGAACTTTCTTGATATTTAGATCTATGATATGATCTTTTGATCTACAATACAAAGTGTATAATAGCCTTCCTTATATACACAAGTTGAATGGATAAGATTATGCAAGATGATGATATGTATCTAAATCCTATAACATGAGACTAAATCAAATAAATATTAAATTTCCTAGGTAACAAGAACTAAATGAGACAAGATCTCATTGAAAACTAAGACTTCTAGAAAGACACCTAGAACCTAAGTTAACATGTGAATAGGAGTCCACTAAGGAATTAGTCAGGAAACCCTCCTTAACTGAAACTTAGGGGAGAACAAACCAATGCAAATGATGCAAGGATGAAAATATGAGCCATGACGGGTCTCAACTATGAGGCCATTTTAGGTACCCATGTACAAAATATCTCTCACAAATAGAGTAAAGGAGAAAAAACACATGGGAAAAAACCCCTCTCCAAAAGAGAATATAGAAAAGTAATCATACAAAAGTGATGTATGAAGGACTCATCAATACAAACCAAAAACTATATCCATCATGAAGATACAATCGATAGCTCACACCATAAGAGAGAAAGAGAGACCATGTAGCCCCTCCACAATGAATAATATATTACATAAATGATACGTTCTATAATACAAAAAAGATCAAATTTTTACAAACAACTTGTGTCCCTTTTAAAAGAATCAAAACCAAGTATAATGTCCCTTTTAAAAGAATCAAAACCAAGTACAATCATCTAAGAATTATTCCCATTTAGGATAGGATTGGCATAAATAAGCACGAAGATATATGATGATGTCTTTAAAATTTCTCAAGTGTCTCCTTGTCCAACAAATAAGATGATGCCACAATTCAATTGGGAAATGTCTAATCAAAGAAGAAGGTTACAAACTAGGATTATACATAAAATTGATGTTGAACAATCTCAAAAGATAATGATGGTTTGAAAACTTTTGTGCAATGATTATCATCAGAGAGGAGAGATGACCCCTTAAATGTAATATTAAAATATGAAATACAATGAGGTCTTGCCAAACATGAACAATGAGATTATTAATCAATGCTTATACACAAGGAAACAATAAAGGTGAAGGTACAACAAGTTTCTCTAAAGAATAAGTAAGAGCCTCTTCAGAAACCTAGTCCTTGTCTTCTGAAGATTCAAAATACCCTAAAGAATCACTCTCAAATAATATCATAATCATAGGGCACCCTTTTGAAAAATGAAGAGGCATACGACAATATCGAGATCATATTGGAATGGTTGAGTATCAGGATCTCCATATATCTCCCAAGTTTTAGTCCAAAGAGTATGTCGACATTCAAATCAAGAAAAGAATTCAATATGTCATGAGAAAAATGCATAGAAACAACTCCTAAGACATTATCCCTTTTGTAATTTCAAGAAATTATTTTACTGGTTGTACCTAGAGGGGGAACAATACCATACAAATGTGGCAACAAATGAAACCATTAGAGATGTTTGATGATTTCATCTCTCTATTGTTCATAATTTCCCCTTTTCAAGTTGATGGAATGAAATAACAAATAATAGTCTATGAAAATTATCCATAATTACAAAGATGACAACCCTCAACAACATATAAAAACTCCCAAGTATGATGAATACAACATATGAAGCCTTCCCAAAATGATAGATCCTCTCCAGGAGTCAAGATGTCTAAGTGACAAATCACTATTCTAAATGTGCAAAAAAATAATTAAAATACACTTGGGTTTGAATATGGAAAATTATATGTGGGCACAATGATAGAACTCCTATGTACCTTTCCAATACCACAAGAATCATGGAAATTGGAGATCATGAAAAAAAAATATAAAATTTGAGGTTCAAAAGGGAAAATTTGACTTTAAACAACAATAACTTATCTAGCACCATTATTTGATAATGAAACGCATTGAAAAGTACACAAAACCAACTTTCCAACAATATCTCATTTGCAAAAATATGACTTTTGGATCAAAAGATCAATTTTTGAAAAAAATGGTTGAATTTTGTTTGCAATGACAACTATCTTAGCAAATTAAAAATTTACCAAAAATAAAATTCATTGAAAACAAATGAATCTTATATTAAAATAGAATTTTTGGGAGTTCTAAATGTAATGACTACATTGATTAGGGCTAAAATTACTCCAACAAAAAGTTGTTCACTAGATTTGAGCTTCAAACCCCAATTTGCAATTGTATCATGCAATGGCCAAATGGAGTAAAATAAAAGTTATATTTAAATTTACTGTAAACTCCAAAGTCAGTGGTGAGCTTAGATCTACACCAACATTCTCCAAAATAAATTTGTAATAGAAAATCACAAAAAAAAACAAATCTAGTGTTTCTTTCAAGTTTTCATAATTTTATAGGTCATTATATAATGCAAGAAAAGAGCATACTCAAATTTACTAGATCCATCGAGATATTTAATCCAACAGTAGATCTACCCTCAAATCTAAAAAGGAATTCGCAAGACTAGAGCTTTGATACCATGTAGGAGTTGAAGATTAGCTCAACACCCCAGGACCACTTGCAAAAATAAAAGAACCTTCCATAGGAGAGTATGTAAGAAATGAGATTGCTTGATATTAAGATCTATGATATGACCTTTTGATCTATAATTAAAGTGTGCAATAACCTTGCTTATATAGGCAAGGTGAATGGATAGGATTAGACAAGATGATGACACGTGTCTCAATCCTATAACATGAGACAACTAATTCAAACAAATATTAAATGACTTACGATGCAAGAAGAAAATGAGATAAGCTCTCATTAACAACTAAGAATTCTACTTGACACCTAGAACCTAAGTTAACATGTGCATAGGACCTTACTAAGGAATTAGTTAGGTACAAAACCTTATTCACACCAACAACACCAAGATTTAGTGAGTTTCCTCCTTATTCATAGTAGCACAAATGACCTACAAACTATTTAAAATGACACAAATATCCATTTATTAGATCTTGCAGACAAGTGTGGATGTAAGGGATTCAATGGATGTCAGGAGGGAGGCAAATCCATAGTTAGTTCCTATAAATTATTCATACATAGTATACATATTCAAAAAATAGTAAAAAATTCAAAAGGAAATACACAACATATTAAAAGTGAGGAGTTGAACACAATGCAATTTATTGATTCAAAGACATCGAAATGGTTATGAAAAATGCAAAATATAAAATAGAAGAACTTTTCTTTTGTATTAACTCTAGTTTTTGAACTAAAAAGGAACCTCCCCAAAATGGGTGTTGCAAGATTTTTATTCTATGAGATGCATTGGAAACTATTAAAAACATGGAAAGCTATAATGAAACCTTAGTCATGACCTTAGGGTAATCCCACAATAATGGGTTACAAACTTGGGACATCATATTTTGAACTTGGATGGATGTCATAAGTTAGAAAACCTTTGTTCAAAGATTTTAATTTGAATTAAGGTACCTTCATTAGAAGGCATGTCATAAAGTACCTTCATTCAAAGGTTAAAAACCTTCAAACAAAGGTAATTTCCAAAAATGAAAAAGGGGCCTTTCGTTTTATGGAAAGTGCCAAAAAAGGAATATAAAGGGACCTTCAAACAAAGGTCCCATTTTTTCAGTTTTTGGAAATTACCTTCTTTTTTAGAAAAAAAATGGGGCATTAAATACCTTAAAATGAAGATATTTGAATACCTTTGAATGAGGGTACCTTTTCTTGAATGTCCTCCTATAATGGAGTGGAAATGGGTTTCACTAGTCTAAACATGCAACTGGGAATCAAACCCAATCCCACCAATTACATAGATCTAGAAGTGCCAAGGCTGAAACATAATCCTCCCCTAATTTCAACCAAAAAGTGTTGAACAATGTTAAACATTTGCCATAGTCTCAAAAAAATATGCCTGAAGTTTTTAGGGATGTGAGATACTGGGGAACTAATACCAAATCTATAATCTATATGAAAAATGACAATATTTAAGTGAGGGAAATGGTGCACTGAACTTTAAAATGAGATAGGACCCATATAAGCTTGAAATGATATAAGAGAAAGGGCACACTCAAAATAAGGGCCCAAATGGAATTGTGTTGGAGATTTAAAGTAAAAAAGGACTCATATTCTTGAATTGAGGATTAATTCAAGGCAAGAATAGGTCCAAAAATACTTAGAGGAATGGAAAAATTAAAATAAGTGCTAGGAGAGTGTGAAATTAGACTCATTAATTAAAGGAGTATAATTTATGACATTGCATTGAGACCCCATTTTAACAGGAGTATGAACATGACGTTGCATTGAACCCCCATTTTAACAAGAGTACGAACTTACGCTCATACTCATGGTAAAGTAGAAATGAAGAGATAGAGCATCTGAGAGCAAGACAAGATAGGGATAGGTTATCACTAAGTTTGAGGGATGATCAAGTCCCCAATCATAGGATCCTATCAATCCATGCAAATAACCTTCAAATAAATAAAAAAATGTTATTACTAAAACAAAAAGGTTCCAAGTCAACTAGTTGAAGAGACATTGATGTCAAAATGTCTCAATTACTAATATCAGTCTTAGTATGTTATTGCAAGAGCACAAGTGGACTTACAAAAATAACAAGGATGTACACCAATTGATGAGACAAGAAGCCATGATCCATGAACTAGTAAGGTATGTTATGTTGTGGGTTCATGGAGAAAGAGATAAGGGAACATGGATTCCACTAGCTAGCAAGGTGTGTTATGCTAGGTGATCATTGGAAGAGTAGGAGAAGCACAAATTCCACTAGACAAAAAGGTGTGTTATTTTTGTGAAAGCAAGGAGAATCAAATTAGGCTATCAAGGATGCTAGTTGACTAATCATGAGAAATATTACAAAGAAAAACCCCTTGTTAAATAAATTAAAAAAATCTACTAAAACTGGTGTTGCATAATGCACCAACACAAGGATTACCAAAAAATTCCCTTTATTTGTAAGGAAATCTAAAAACTCTACTACAAAATGGGTGCTACAGTAACACTGACACAAACAACTAGGAGGCCACACATATCCCCCCTTAAGATGTCAACAGAGCTATGTGTTGATATCTTAAGGTAGAAAAAGAAACACACCAAGGATAAACACCTTCAATACCAAGGATATATTCTTAACAAACAAACATGCATTCCAAGCTAGGAAGAAGGATCCTTGTACATGATTTGTTTCTTTAAGAAAAAAGGAGATAATTGTAAAATAGATATCTTACAACAGGTGTAAAGGGATCCTTTTCAAGGATACATGACTATCAAAGGGAGAGAAATAGAATTTGCCTAAATATATCTACCTCCAACAAGAGATATTTGACAAAGATAACATCTTCAACTCTAATGAAAGGAGATTAAGAATACAAACCTTTCCAATTGCTAATAAAGGGGATGCTTGGTGAAGGATTGCACACTTTCTATCACTAAGAAGAGATCATTCATAAAATACATACACTTCAAGCAAGGCAGATGTCCTAATCAAGGAAAACACAAGTCCAAGCAAGGAGAGCATCTGTATGAAGGACAAATAATTCTATGCAATAAAGGATATCAAGTTATAAAAGTTACAACTCAACAAAGGGAAAGTGGATCCTTATGAAGGAGAAATGATTGAAAACTAGTCTTTCCCCTAGTGTAGAGACCATAATAAATAAGCTATTATGTTGCTACCCAAGTATTATTGCACATGAAAATTTACCACCATGAATGATAATGAGCCCCCAAAAGGCAAGATACCAATGTCACATCGTGAGGAGAAACATAACAAGAACTAAATGTTATTTATAAGGGTCATGACAAAGATGCCAATTATTGTCACTTGTCATTTGAATGATACCAAAATCAATCAATTGTCGGAGTTAGAGTTTAAATAATGACATTTATTTGTGGAATGGCCATACACTTGATGATACATAAAAATAGAAGAATTTCCAATATTTTGTCTATGTTTTCTCCTTCATTTGGTCCAAGGAAGATAAATCAACTTGGCATGAAGAAGGTCAAACAAAATACTCTGTGATGAAAAGTTGGGAGAAGAATAAATAGATCCATTAGACAATGGGGGAGGGGATGTCTAAAATAGAGGAGGTTGGAAACCTAAACTCTCTTTAGAAAAGTGTGATGTATATTTCTCATGTGTCTCAAAACTTTGTTGCATACATCCTAAACCATGTCCATTATATTCATGTTTAGAGAGGATTTTGAAACCAACTCCATAATGTTTTTTTCCAAATTAGATGTAGGAGTCCCAATGGGTGTTGAGATGTTAAGAGGAGAGGGTTGACTCTTAGTCTTTATTGATTAAAGTCTAAAGATCCCCAATCATCATCATGACGTGTTTGAAGAAGAGGTTGGAATAGATTTAGAAGAATCTTGAACAAATTACATACTAGGCTCCTTCGAGACTTGAGTTTTATATTCGAGGACTTTATATCTTCCACAAAAGGAGGGTGTAATGTCCAAAGACCCCTAATCATTCTCCAAGAGTACCTCTTCAAATGAAGCGGATATTTAGTAGGAGATGGCTAAAGATGGCTCAAGTACAAAGTGGATGCAGTGTTCCTTCATTGTTAAGTTGACATGTGAAAGGTAATTGTAAGGAAGAATGAACGAATTAGGAGAAAGTAAGCTAAAATGATAGCATTTTGCATGTACAGGAACACAACAAACTCAAAACCCAATTTTGAAAAAGTTTGTGAAAGTTCGGATTGTAACTAACTTGCAATCCAAATTTGAGGGAAAAGTGTAGGGACTCAATCACCCAGCTTGGCCTACTCTTGAGACTTAGTTGCCCAGCTCCTCTCGCTCCCATCAATTTCATCTCTGACAAATTGTAGACTGTAGATTTCTATTTGATGATTTTGCACCTCTTTTCGTAGCTTCATCACCTATTTCTGCACACAAAAAAGAGATAAAATGTTCGGTAAAAGGGGTTTGCCTAAGTCAAACCTTGGTTTAGGGATTAACCTTGGAATTGAATTGAATTGAAATTGAAATTGAAAGCACGTTGTTAGGTAGCAGATGCTAGAAATGAAATTGAAATGTTTATACCTTCATAGACCTTCTTTGTGTTGAGATTCTCATGAAGATGCTTGATGTTGACTTGTAATAGACTTAGAAAGAGAAGATCATAGAGGGCATTACAAATGCATAGATCTACCACAAACTCCTCATCTTCAATGTCTTGATGCTTGATCACTTGCTCTTGAGAATTTGGTATAATATCATTATCATTATAATTGATAGATGATAGATTCCAAAATGAGGGAGGATACCTTACTTATATACCTCTGCCAAGAATTTTGGGGTGCAAAACACGAAGAAAGAAAACACGAGAAAAGATTTCTTACTAAATCAAGTCGACCATTGTGTCACCATTGTGTGGACCACATTGGAGGCTAGTTTAGAGGGAGAGGGGCACCCTAAGCACCTTGCTTCCTCCAAGATGGTCCTAAACTGGGACCCGAGGTCCTAAATGAGGAGAATATTCTAGAAAAAAATGATAAATTGGGTTGGATCAAGCATGTCGGGCACAAAAATCCAAGAATGCTAAAATGGGGCCTAGATAAGCATGAATTTCCATAAGGGTGCAATTTTGTGACACTACATTTATCCCCCACTTTAGTGGGAGTATGAATCCACATTCATACTCATGGTAAAGGAGATTGAAGCATATGAAACTTTCATCAAGGTCAAAGAGACAAGGATCACCAAGCCCCCAAGTGACTTAGGACCTTATCAATCTAAAACCAAGATAAAAGGAGCAACACATGAAAAGAGAGAAAGAGAGAAAACATGACCATGCTAGCATAGTAAGGTTAACACTTAATGAGTCATTTAAATAAACCGGTGCAAAGGAGAACTAAAATAATCTAGCAAGCTATGTTATGCTAGTCAATTCACCTTAAGGATAACCAAGGAAAGAATTGTATCCAAATAAATATGCCAAGAAAAAATATTACAAAGCAAAAGGAAAAATTTTCTAAGTAACCTGAAAATTTTGACTACAAAAGTTGATTGGTGGTGTGTGCATAAAGTGTAACAAAGAGCAAAGTGTATGCCCCCACATTAAAGCAATTACATATGCCTTACTAGAAGTAATTGCTTTGAGGTAGCATACATGAATTCAAAAGACAAGTACACTTCCACTATGACATGCCCCTATACAAGGACAAAATCAAGGCAAATAAATCACATGACAAAAAAGAGCACATAAGGGATCTACTAACTCAGGGGTCAGTATGTGCATGTGATAATTCATGTATATCAAGTATAAATTTATATTAAATTGACCTCATCCCCCAAAGGTAGCAGAACTACAAGCACAATGAAAGAAGAGCACATAAGATGACAAACAAATGTCTCTTTGGGTTATCATGGAAGATACAAAAAGAGATCTCAACACCTTGCATTGTCCCCACAAGGAATAAAGAATGAATGCACGACAAATGGAAGAATTGAGATACAAATAGAATAATATCACAATGAATTCAATCTCTTTATAACCTTGCACCAACAAAGTAATGAGGGTCATTAAAATAGGACCTAACATAACACAAACACATATCAAGCAACACAACACGGGATAAGCACATTACAAACAAGCAAATACACAAGAAGAGGATCCACACGACTAGTCAAGAAAATCATCTGCCTCCCAATCTTGCTTAGCATCATTTAGGGAAGGTGGACAAGATATAAAAGGAGCAATATTAAGCATGGTAGATGGTGTTATTGTAAGATTCAAACAAGGACCATATTCTAATGATGTGCCACTTTGTTTGTCACTAGGAGCTAGGGTTAATGTTTTGAAAAATCTTGGAGATAATTCATGATTGATTGTAATTACCTCATACATATCATAAGAATCATTTGGATTATTTGTATTATTTGTATCAACATTGTTAGTATCAGAAACATTATTATCCATATCATCATCTAGACTAATCACAATAGGATCTTTAATACGAGAAGAACAATTATCTTCCTTAGACAACTTAATCTTCTTAAGATTTTTTTCCTCCCTTGGGATAGTCATGATTTGGTCAAATGGGATCAAAGAATTAGTAGGTATCTTAGGGGAGGAAACGGTTTGGGAAGCAAGTTTGCAGGTCTTAGCACAACATCTTTGGTGTCAATCATGATAAATGTGATTTCATTTGGTCTGGTTTGAAATTTGAGAAGGTTTGGGATTAACCACCATCGACTTCTTTTCTTCCTTTGTAGAAGGAGGAATAGAAGGAACCTCACTAGGTGGAGAAATATAGTATGTTGGACATTTGTATGAAATAGGAGGTGTAATTGAAGCATAAATAAGAGGAATGGAAGGTGTGGGAAGGAGTCTAAGTCCGGGATGAGGAGGTGGGACATTCTTAGGCTTGCTCAATTTGGAAATCATTTCATGTTTATATTTTTTGTAAGATAAGAAGAAAATGCATTGACGAGGTTGAAATGGTTTAGGTGTTTGAGGCCAAAAGAAGTCAAGGTCAAAATTCTATGAATTGATATAGGCTTATAGAGACTATGATTGATCGTGATAATTTATCCATTTTGAGGGAACTTAAAACACTTATGGATAGGAGAAGCAATAGCTTTCATGAAGCTAATCCATGGAAGTCTTGGTCTTACTCAGAACGGGTCAGAGGTTGGGATAACGACATAGGTAACATCTAAGCACTTTTTACCAACTTCAACAAGAAGGGTAATGGAACCATGGGTAGGACAAGTAGAACCATTATAAAACTTAATTATCACATTATACTTGTCATAAGAGTCTTTATGAAATTGTCTTGTAAAGAGATGTTCTTTAGTTATAGCATTCACCATGTGCAGGATCAACAAGCACACCCTAAGAAAATTTGTTATTAACCTTTGTTGCAATGTAGAGGTGTCCATCAGGTGCCTTAATAGTCTCCTTAGGATCAAAGGTAATGCAAGGTTCAAGCTTAGGTTTGGGTTTTAGTTTGAGTTGTTTAATAAGGTTAACCATATTGTTTGCCTCAACACAAGTATTATCAAGGTTCATGGTGGTAGGGTTGTTAGGCACAAAAAAATTGGTATAAGAGAAAGGGAATAAGTTGGAAGGTTCTATGTTGTTGGTGGAATGAGAAGGCAAAGGATTGATATAGATTTACAAGTTTTGGCTATGGGGTGCAACTGATGAACACTAAGAGGGGGGGTGAATTAGTATGCCAAAAATCACTGCACTAAAACACTTACACAGTCTAAAGATAAACCAGTTCAACAGTCTAACAGATAGACCGGTTACCACACATGTAAAGCAAAATCCGAATAAAGAATTCACCCACAAAAGCAATACAACCATAACACAAGATATTTGACGTGGAAACCCAACTGGGAAAAACCACGGTGAGATGGAACTCACAAGTCACTATCTGCAGAACAGAAACCAGACCGGTTAAGGTCTTACAATGTTCTTCACCAGAACAGATTCTATTAGGAATCTCAATCTCTGTTAGGAGATAAGTCCGATTAAAGACTATCTTGTTAGAGGATTTTAGATTCACAGGAGTGAACCACCTTGTTAGAGGATTTTAAAAAGGCTTTGAGGCCTACCCGGTTAAGGGCTTCAGACTTGTCAAAGATGTGAGTAATCAACAAGTGTTTGATCTATCTAATAGCACAAACTGCTTGGTTAGATCCAATATTGCTCACAATTAATGCATTCCAGCATTACTTCAGTCTTCTCTATCTCTCTCTCAGTTACAACTTGATCTTCTCAGATAAGATCGTTCTTACAACAACTCAACATCCACCTTAAACCCTAGCACGACATTAACCCTTTCAGCAACAACTTAAAACCCTAGACATGATGTCCTTTTAAAGGAATCTAATTTCATGTCGGTCCAATAGGATTACATTACAATTTCCTAGGTTCAATGAATCTAGACATACTCAGTAACACGACACAAAAAGCACCGTCAATGTGTCGGCACAGTCAAACAATCAGTGGATTGGTAACTCATCACAAAATGTTGGTTGGTAACTCATCACAGAGTATTACCGGTTCATACAAAATACTGGTTGCTGGTTTGATAAAAATGAAGACTGGTAAGAATGTGTTGTGCCGCTTTGCTCCCTCATACCGCTTGGGATCTACAAACCGCTTAGGGTTGACATGTCGCTTCAGACCGAAAAACACATTCTGCAAAATCACCACTAGTCTAAAGACTAGAATACAACATACTGGTTGGAACAAATATCGGTTGAGCTCAAACTCATACATATAAAGGGGCTCTCAACACAAGTGTGTGTCCATGAATGACAATCACAACATAAATAAACAAAAATGCCAACAATCTCCCCCTTTGGCATTGATGGCAACACTTAGGAAAATAAAATTTTGACATCCAAGTGTTTTACAACAAAAACTTGCCATTAACAAAATTGCTCCCCCTAAGCATATACACTATCCTTTAATCAACACAGTGTATAGCAATTTTGCATACAGAGCATAATCATTGAGACATCAGAACATATAGCATATATCAAAACTTATATCAAAATTTCAAAACTAGATACTTCTCCCCCTGTGTCAGAAGATCAAAATTTTAAAACCAAAAACCAGATACTTCTCCCCCTTTGCCAACAATGACAAAGTACTGCTGAATAACCCTATTTCCATATATATATATATATAAAAGTTTATGACAATAATGAATAATACTTGTCAAAAACCGATTTATAGTCCTACAAAAATTATTTCATGGATAGAGACCAGGACTCAAGTAGGGAGTTTGCCACTTCTTTCTCTATTTGCATCTGGGATACCTGTTCCTCCATAGCATCGACTATGCTCATCTCCTGTGTAACTGTCAAGGCATCCAGGTTCAGATAACACTTCTGAAGAATTTGCAGTCGTGGAAGTAAAACTAGTTGAAGCTCATGCAAATCCCTAGACCATGTACTGATCTCTTGCTCCATCTTGGCTGACTGGATCTGGAACCAGTGAACGGTTTGCCTATATGTTGCAAAGGAATCATAAGGTGTCTTAAATGTGCCCAAGTAGGACTGTAAGTCCGTTTGAAGCTTTTGCTTCTTGGCTAGCACATCATCGCAGAATAGATGAGGTTGACAGATTTTGCTTAGTAGCAAGTTTCCCTCATCCAAGGCATTCCTTATGTCCTTTTGATCTTTCAGCAGTTCAGTCCTAAGCTCATTCATCTTTTTCACCAAAGCAACGTTAAGAGCCTTTTGATGCTCTTTCTTGACATTGGCCTTAGCTGCTTCTTCTAGGCTCTACACCTGATCATCCACTACAGTACATAGTAGTTTGAGTTATGCTAGTGATGATTCAGTGTCCGGAAGATTAGTACCGGGGATTAAACCGGTAAGGGTGTCTACTACCGCCTGAATAATATCCTGTTCCTTTTTCGTGCGAATGATTTCAAGGTGCTCTTGGGAAACCTTGATGCTCTGCATAAGCTCTGACTCACTTGCAAATTGGAGATCAATAGGACTCAAGATATCAGTCGGTTTGGCTTGGCTTCCGGTTGCCTTAGGAGTCTCCACCTGTGTGCTCTTCATTGCTTCAGCTACCTTGTCTTCTTCTTCCTTCTTCCTTTTCTCTGCTTCTTTCTTCTGTTCTTGTGCCTTGTCTTCTTCTTCTTTCTTTTTCCTCTCTGTCTCTTCTTTCTCTTTCTCTTCCCTCTTTTTCTTTTCTTCCTCTTCCATCTTCTTCTTGACTTCCTCTTCTTTCTTCTTCTTCTTTGCTTCCTCTTCCTTCTTCTTCTGTGCTTCCTCTTCCTTCTTCTTTTGCTCTTCCTCTTCCTTCTTCTTCTTCTCTTCCTCTTCCTTCTTTCTCTTTTCTTCCTTATCCTCTTCTTCTTTCTTCTTCCTACCATCTTCTTACTTCTTCTTCTCTTCATCTTTTCATTTCTCCTCTTCCTCTTTTCTCTTCTCTTCCTCTTTCTTCATTTTCTCATCTTCATCCCTCTTCTTCTTCTCTTCCTGTTCCTTAGCCACTTCCTGTGTATCCTTAGCTTGCTCACCACCCTGTTTGGCTTGTTGCCCCTGTTCAGTTCCCTCAGAAGGTATGTCCTAAGTGACATCTTCTACATCCAAGGCATCGACATTGATAGTGTCGATTGGTTCTTCAACCAGGTTTCCTTCCTCATCAAAAACCTCATCCGGTTTGAAAATAACCGGTTCTTTTTCCGCTTGAAGGTTAGCCATTCATGCTTTGTGAGCTAGAACAACATGATTCATGTGTTGATGAGTGTCTTTTTCCACATCTTCAATTCTTCCCTCCAACAGCCAGTGTCTTATTCTCCCTGTGAAGAAGAGACCTTTATTTTGATCCAACACATCAAACAATTTTGAATTTGAGAGATCGGGAAAGTACTGTGAAAAGACTTCCTCCCTAATCTCCTGTTCTTTTTCAATGGCAATGCACCATTTATTATCTAATGCTTTAAATAAAGAAGCCGGTGTCTAAGATTTAATCTTTGATGGCGATCGATCATTCTTGCACAAATAAATAATGATTTCCTGTAATATTTCTTCCTTCTCCTCTTCACTAAAATCATCATAATAATCTACTAAATCATGAAGTAATTTTCTCCTAATATTCTTAACTGTCCTTTGAAAATGTGTCAAAGGTTTGTATGAGGAGATGTCAATATTTATCGGTGCGGATGTGGTCGGTTCATTCTTCTTCATCTTCTTTGTCTGTCTTGCCTTCTTTGGCTTTTCATCAGACTTGGTTTCTTTGGAGTCCGGTTCATTTGTCTTAGTCTTCCTTTTTCTTTCATAGACTTTTGTCGGTGTTACCTTCAGTTTTTTCTTTGCAGGTGACCGCTTGGTCACTCTTGGAGTTGCAGTGGTAGCCGGTGTCGATGCTGCAGGCACTGCCTTGGCTTTCTTTGTTGCCGGTTCTTTTCCTTTCTTAACAGATGGTTCTTCAACTGGTGCAATCCTCTCCAAGTAGGTTCCGATCCTTTTAGCCTTTGGATCAAGAGGTGAGGCAATAAGGGTTGAGGCATACCCTTCCAGCATATCATACATAACTTCATAGCCCATTGGCTCCACTTCCTCCATTCTAGGCTCAACAACCTCCATTAAGCATTTGTCCACCTGAATGGTGAAACAGATATCATCTTCGTATTTCTTAATGATATCACCTAAGGTCCTTATTCTTTGACTCATCTTTTTTCTAAACTCAACAAAATATTTGTTCAGTACTTCAGGGTAACTGGTTCCAATGGCTTGTATGCTTTCCTTGATCTTCTTGGTTACCGGTTGGTCAGGAGACCATTGGACATCTCCTACTCGAGGAAAGTAGCCTTGGAAATAGAAGAACAACCCTATCAGTAGTTGTCCAAACTTAAACCTCAATGCATTGTCCTATTTGATTACCTTTATATTCAACAAGAGTTGCCTCTGCATACTGGTGCATAAGTCAAAAGATGCATCCTCTTTAATCATCCGGTAAGCTGCATTTACCACTGCAGTAGATATAGAATTAATCATGTTGGCTGAAAACATTTTGTATCCTATCACCATGTAGGCGTATTTCACCAGATCATCCTTGATAGGATTAACTGTCATACCCCATGAGTCACTTGTTGAACCAGTGAGCTTAACTATTTCGGTTTTGCTTACCTTTCTCAGGGCTGGCACTTCCCCTGTGTTACAAAAACCAGTGACTGCATGAATTGCCTAAGGCATAATATCATGTGTCCTTTCCAGGTACATCTTGTCACCGTGGACTCTGCTCAAAATGATCCTAATGTGATCCTCCATAAAATCTTCTAGAAAATATACTGCATTATGGAATTTCTTCTTCTCTAAGATACTAAACTTCGGTTTGATCTTTTTGTCCTTGCTGCAAAATAGACCTAACTGGGTGTGAATTGCTAAAGACCCTAGGTCTTCTATTTTGCAATCAATATAATCAGAAATTCCCTCTTCAACTATGACTCCAGCCGAAACTTGTGATAAGGCATTATATTTGGACTTCCTCTGAATAAAACCTTCCAACTCAATGGATGTACTCGAACTGGTATGAGATGCGGAAGCCATTGTAAAGTATTTCAAGAACACGAAAAATACCTTTAAAACACGAATTTAGGGCTTCCTAATTCTGCTTCACTCCACTCTCCGTCGGTCGCCAAATCACCGCTTTGTGT
This sequence comes from Cryptomeria japonica, assembly GCF_030272615.1. NCBI lineage: Eukaryota > Viridiplantae > Streptophyta > Pinopsida > Cupressales > Cupressaceae > Cryptomeria > Cryptomeria japonica. The sequence continues at coordinate 207,118,149 of NC_081410.1, forward strand.
TCTCCACTACCACTTGCAAACTGGATTTGAATCTCTTTCAAGGTTTATCAATTTCTTGAAATCTTAGCTCAAATCGCCTTTTCTTTGCTCTGCACTTGAAAACTTTTCTTCGCTTGAAAACAGATAGTGAGAAATGATTTGAAATAGGCTTTTATACATGTCTCTCACCTACTGCCATTAATGCTCCTCTATTAGGGCGTAAACCCTAATTAACCTTTCTACCATTTCCGGTCTTCTTCCAAGCGACAGGTATTGCATATCGGTCAAGGTCTTTTACCAATGTAAACCGAGGGTTCGAAAGCATTTCACCGTTTTCTCCCCCTAAGCCTTTTGAGGCTTAGTTTGTTGGTTCCGATATTTCCATACTAGGTGCAGAAACTGGTTCCTCTTCCAACATTGTTGATTTCTTCCTCCAGGTTTTGTTCATGTCCGTTTGAACTGTTTCAACATCGATTTCTCCATCCTGAGTGACCGGTATATCATTAGATATACTTTTTCTACTTCTGCAGAATCTTGCAATGTGACCTGGTTTGTTGCAGTGATAGCAAACAAGTCCAGGTGCTCTCCAAGGTCCATTGTACATGTTTCCATTCTTCCTTCTGCATGTTGCAGTAGTGTGACCATGACCATGATAGATCATACAATTTTCTCTCCATCCGGTTGCTGCTTGATGACCATCGCTTCTTGACTGATGATTGAAGACATTAAAGTGGTTGTGGTTCCAGTTCACAAAAGGTTCAGGACCAGTTCCTTGGGTCCTTTGAGGATATCTTCCAGTGTTATTCATCACAGACTTGCATTCAAATGCTCTATGTCCAAACTTGTTGCATGCATAACAATGACCATTGAACTTATTGGATCTAGGTATATTGTTAATAAAATATGGAAAATTATTGTAGGCTTTTCTCCTACATACATTGGCAGTGTGTCCTTCTTTAAGACAGTTAAAGCAAACAGGTTTGAATTTTTGCTTACCTTTTCCTTTGAGTGTCGGTTGCTTCTTTGATGCTTCAGCATTTATTCCTGAGGATTCTCCTATCTCATGTACAGAGAAACCAAGACCATTGGTATTCTTTGCCGGTCTAGATGACTCAAGCTTTTGCTCTAGCTTGACAGTACTTTTGCCAAACTTAGCAAGTATTTCCTTTGACTCAGAGAATTCTTTGGAAATAGTAGTATTTGTCTCCATAAGACTTGCATTTTCAGAGATGGCTATGTTCAGTTCACCTTGCATGTCTTCCTTTTCCATTCTGCTCTCATGAAGGCGAGCAGTCAGTGCACTAATCTCTTGTTTCAACTCGGAGATCTCATGATCTCTATCCTTTATCCGATCTTCAGCTTTCCTACAGTTCTCAAGCTCTTGACTAAACCGAATAGTCAGTCCTTCCAACTCCTTTCTCAGGTTGGAGTTTGATTCATTCAACTTATTTACTTCTGCTATCATGGCTTCCATATTAGCTTCATCTTCAGAACTACTTTCAGATAGCTCCATCAGCTTTTCTGCATGTTCTCTCCTTTTTGCTTGAGATTCCTTGTATTTGACCATAAGATCATCATAGGCTTGCTCAGACTTAGTGAGTCATTGAGTAAGTTCCCTCATGGTGTATTCCCCCATATCTCTTTCCAAGTGGTTAAACTTATAGAAAGGTAGGCTCTAATACCAATTGATGAACACTAAGAGGGGGGGGTGAATTAGTATGCCAAAAATCACTGCACTAAAACACTTACACAGTCTAAAGATAAACCGGTTCAACAGTCTAACAGACAGACCGGTTACCACACATGTAAACCAAAATGCGAATAAAGCATTCACCCACAAAAGCAATACAACCATAACACAAGATATTTGACATGGAAACCCAATTCGGAAAAACCACGGTGAGATGGAACTCACAAGTCACTATCTGCAGAATAGAAACTAGACCGGTTAAGGTCTTACAATGTTCTTCACCAAAACAGATCCTATTAGGAATCTCAATCTCTATTAGGAGATAAGTCCGATTAAAGACTACCTTGTTAGAGGATTTTAGATTCACAGGAGTGAACCACCTTGTTAGAGGATTTTACAAAGGCTTTGAGGCCTACCCGGTTAAGGGCTTCAGACTTGTCAAAGATGTGAGTAATCAACAAGTGTTTGATCTATCTAATAGCACAAACTACTTGGTTAGATCCAATATTGCTCACAGTTAATGCATTCCAGCATTACTTCAGTCTTCTCTATCTCTCTCTCAGTTACAACTTGATCTTCTCAGATAAGATCGTTCTTACAACAACTCAACATCCACCTTAAACCCTAGCACGACATTAACCCTTTCAGCAACAACTTAAAACCCTAGACATGATGTCCTTTTAAAGGAATCCGATTTCATGTCGGTCCAATAGAATTACATTACAATTTCCTAGGTTCAATGAATCTAGACATACTCAGTAACATGACACAAAAAGCACCGTCAATGTGTCGGCACAGTCAAACAATCGGTGGATTGGTAACTCATCACAAAATGCTGGTTGGTAACTCATCACAGAGTATTACCGGTTCATACAAAATACCGGTTGTCGGTTTGACAAAAATGAAGACTGGTAAGAATGTGTTGTGTCGCTTTGCTCCCTCGTACCGCTTGGGATCTACGAACCGCTTGGGGTCGACATGCCGCTTCAGACCGGGAAACACATTCTGCAAAATCACCACTAGTCTAAAGACTAGAATACAACATACCAGTTGAAACAAATACCAGTTGAGCTCAAGCTCATACATATAAAGGGGCTCTCGATACAAGTGTGTGTCCATCAATGACAATCACAACATAAATAAACAAAAATGCCAACAACAACTGATTTTTTTCCTTTGTCATTAACACCTACAACAATTATGGTATTGGAATCAATGAGATCTTGGACAAGATGTTTCAACCTATAACACTTCTCAATATCATGGCCAGGTTGATGATGATAGTGGTAAAAGTCTTTGAGATCATGGGAAGCTGACAATGATTTGGAAGGGTCATGTGGATTAATGGGAGGAAGTTTCAAAACAATAGCATTAATCAATTTCAACATAATATAATGCAAAAATTCGGAAAGATGTGGAAAATTACTTGTTGATTTAAAAATGGACAACAAAGGAGCCACGCCTGGTGTTGCGTCTATCACTTGTGCATCAATATTGTTTGAGGAATTATTGATCTTAATGAATCCTTTGTTTGGTTTTTGAAACTTTGGGAAAGCTTGTTAAACAACATCATTCTTATAAACTAGAGCCATTGGAGTGGATGTCTCAAATAGGCTCACTTGAAGTTGTTAATTATGAAGCACTCCATACAATTGGGTGAAAGAAGTAAACTTAGAAAACAATAACTTATATCTAATGTCTTTTTACAAATTATAAATGAAAATTCTTTGAACATCCATACTAGGAACATGATAAGATATATGAGCATGCAAATGTTTAAATCTACCAATGAAATCAAACACTTTTTCCTTAACACCTTGTTTACAATAAATCAAATTGGTCAAAGAAATTTGAAGACCAATGTTATTTTGAAATTGTTGAATGATAGCATTAGCCAATTTTTGAAAAGATCAATATAATGAGGTAAAGAACAAAACCATTGTAAGGCCTTATCTCAAAATGTCATAGCAAATGATTTAGCCATCAATCTATGATCATTTGAGAAGTCACTGCACAAGGTACAAAATATTTTCACATGAGTCAAGGGATCACCTTTCTCATTGTACACCTCCAATTGGGGTATTTCAATATCCTTAGGTGGAATGGTACAAACCACATCAAATGAAAGTAGGATTGCAACATCACATGTAGGAACATTGAGCTTGGATTGGGTCATGGAATCAATTTGGGGAAGACTATTAATGGTTTCTTCATTGGATAAGTTGGTATTGGACATGTTGTATAATGAAATATGTTGAATGGTATGAGAAATGGATGGAGCATTGGAATATGAAAATGGGACATGGTGATAAGCATGTATAGGAGATGTTTGTGAAGGACATGGAACACTTAGGAAAGGTGGTATGATAGGGATTACTCCAAGACTAATATGTGTAGGATTGACATTTTTTGTAGATGTAGCCATGCCATGTGGAGTATAAGTAGGCACATCACACAATGATGTTGGAATAGAAATAGGAATTTCAGAATTATTAGGAGGAATAGAAAAGTGAAGAACCTCGACACAACTTTTCATGGACATAAGATTATCATTTAGAATATGAGATATACCATGCAACAAATTCACACCATGTTCATCATTTTAAACCATCCTCGTCAACCCTTCAATCAAGGGGATGGCCTCACTATACAAGTGATCTTGACCCATCCAATGTTCAAGCTTTTCTAAATCATGAACAAGCTTTACTACTTGGGTAGGAGACACTCGTGTTAGGGGGTCATCCTCATAAAGAGAAGTATGGGAAGAATTATTGTCAACAATGTTAGGCATTTCATGTGGAGGTATAGAGGTTTCACCCAAGTTTCCATGAAAAATGTTAATTGACTTGGGATCTACACCTATTAGGGAAGCCATAAGTCTATAAATTCTTTGCACAGAGATATCAGACATAGGACTTAAGGTCATAAAACTCATACACCAAGGGAATGTCTAAACAATTTTTTTTTGTTTATCGAATTGAACATTTAAACATTGCATAAAATGAAGAAAACTTTAATCTCTAAATGCATAAACTATAAAAGAAATCAAATCTAGACATCCAAGTCATAAGTAAGCATGAAAGAAGTCAAGTTTACCAAAATGTAATGTTGGGAAATAGGTTTCACTAGCATAATGCATGCAAACTAGGAAACTAGGCCTATTTCCACATGGATTACATTCGAAAGGAGAATGATCCACTAGGTTCAAGATGGCTTTTAAACAAAGTAGATGCAATGGTTCTTTGCTATTGAGTTGAAATGTTAAATGTAATTGTAAGGAAGAATGAATTAATTAGGAGCGAGCAAGCTAAAATGATAGTTTTATACACATACAAGAAGACAACAAACTTAAAAACCAATTCCCAAAAAGTATGTGAAAGTATAGAGTGTAACTAATCTGCAGTCCAAATTTGAGAGAAAAGTGAAAGGACTCAGTCGCCCAGCTCGACCCACTCCCGTCAATTTTGAATCTAACAAATTGTATACTGTAGATCTATATCTGATGATTATACACCTCTTTCTATAGCTTCATCACCTATTCTTGAACATAGAAAAGAGAGAAAATGTTGGGTAGAAAGGGGTTTGCCTAAGTCAAACCCTGGTTTAGGAATTAAACTTGGAATTGAAATTGAAAGAGTGATATTAGGTAGCAAAGGCTAGAACTAAAATTGAAATGTTTATACCTTCATCAGCCTTATTTGTGTTGAGCTGCTCATGAAGATGCTTGATGTTGACTTGTAATTGACTTATAAAGAGAAGATCATGGAGGCCTTCACAAATGCATAGATCTGCCACAAACTCCTAGTCTTCAATGCCTTGATGCTTGATCAGTTGCTCTTGAGAATTTTCTATAATATCATCATCCTTGTAGTTGATAGATGATAGATGCCAAAATGAGGGAGGATAACTTGCTTATACACCTCTCCTAAGCATTTCACGGTGTAAAAAACAAAGTGGGCTAACACGGGAAAAAATTTCCTTCTAAATGAAGCCGACCATTGTGTGGACCAAATTTGGGGCTAGTTTAGGGGGAGCAGGGTGCCCTAGGTGCCTTGCTCCCTCCAAGATGATCCTAAACTAGGGCCTTGGGTCCAAAATGAAGAGAATATACCAAAAACATATGCCAAATTGGGCTAGATCAAGTATGTCAGGCATAAAAGTCTAGGAACGCTAAAATGGGGCCTAGATAACCATGAACTTGCATAAGGGTGCAATTTTGCAAGACTACACTTCCAAAGAAGGTAACTCATTTTGGGAAAACACAATATTGATATTTTTTTCATTCATATGATCAAGAAGGACTGCTACATTACTTAGTATAGCAGAAGGTGAGACAACTACCTTCTATAAGGCTTCTTAGAGCATCCCTTGATATGTAGTTGAAGCTTGAATTAAATTCCAAATGGATATCATAACTAGAGTGGCACAAAGTTTCTCAACAATATCATACTCCTTACCAACATGTCACAAAAGATGAGGGGGTAGAGGAAGAAAAGGTTGAGAAGTATGAAGAACATTTGAGTCTTGATTGTTGTTTTGAGTTTTATATGTGTGAGCTACTACATTATAATCGAGGTGATGATTCACCCTACCTTGAACAAAAATCACCGGTTTATTTCGAAGTTGAGGGACATATTGATGAAGGTGGACAAAAATTTATGCTTCACATGATCATAAAAATGAATACCATTGACTTGAATAACTTCATATTTAGGAGAGAGTGCATTGGAGATATTGTTAGTGATATCCTTCTCCTGCACCAAAATATCTTCATGAATAGGATCAATTTTGGGAGAGGGACTAGTATAATTCATCAATACTTCATCTGTATAAGGGATATAATCAAAGTGAGTGGAAGATAAAATTTCATGAAGGGAAGTCTCAATGGTATCATCCTCTTGTTCCAAGGTATCCTCATCAGTGGGACAAACTTTAGGAGAGGGACAAGCATAACTCATTAATGCTTCATCTCTAGAAGGGATATCATTGAAATGAAAAGAAGGTAAGGTATCACTAAGAAAGGTAGCCATCATATCATCCTTTTGCACAATGATCTCCATGTGGAAGGTAAATTTAAGAGAAGGATCAACATCATTCCTCAAAGCCTCATCCTTAGGAGGGAGATTTTTGAAAGAAACACTTGATAGTCTCTTCTTGCACCAAAATGTCCTTATGGTTGTGACCAATTTTGGGAGAGGGTAAATTATAGCTAGGAATAGAAGGAAGAGCTAATTTATCATCATATGAATAAAATGAAACATCATGAACATCTTGAATAAAACTTGAAGTTGAACTAGCAAAAGAAGACAACAACTACATTTTGATAGTTCTGATACTTAATATAAGTATAGATCCGATAGCCAACAAGATGAGAGGGGGGGGTGAATCATACAAACTTAATCATTAATGAAAACATCAGATTCAACCTCGGTAACATATATCAGTCATAGAATAAAAATTGTCAAACATGCAAACTCAAAAGCATATGAACAATATAATCCTCGTGACACCAGATTTAACGTGGAAACCCAAATAGGGAAAAACCACTGTGGGATTTCGGACCCACTAAGAAATATACTCTTCTAGAGTATGCTCGGTTAAAAGCCAATCCTGTTAAAGATTACAAAACACATTGCTAGATGTGACCCGGTTAAGGGATTTCCCTCAGATCTGTTAGGATCTTCACTTTGTTAGAAGTGACCTTGTCAAAGGATTTCAAACACTCATTTAGAATGTCACCTTGTTAGAGGATTTACTTATAATACTGTTAAGTCCACTTGGTTAAGAGATTTCCTGTTACTTTCACAAGCTAACAGTAATACAATCTATCTACAACTTTACATCTAAAATGCTAAAGCAAATTCTTATTTGTTCAACACAATCTAGACATAGAACTATTCTTGTCTATCTGTTGGGCATCAATACTCTGTTATTCCAACAGGTCTTCAAGCTTTTGTGCTCGATGATCACTATGTAGCATCCCTGTACATACACTTGCCCACATTCACTATTTATCAACAGTTCCTTATTTATAAACAATCATCTAACCGCTTAATCTCCTTGATCACATTTCCCATGATCAATCATAGCCATCAGATCTTCAATCTTGTCCAGGTTCATTGTATCTTATGATCTGAAAACGTTTTACCCTACCTCAGAACTTGCACAATCATCTTGGCACTTGTGTTAGGGTAATGCGGTTCAATCTGAGCTGTAGATCTTCTTGCTGACTTTCCATTGCCTTAGATTTGTTAACAAACTTCTTCCACGACTTGCCAATCATTGATCCGCTCCAACTCATCAGCTTCTTTCATTAAATATCACATGTAAACATTTAATGCATTATGTTATAGCTCGGTTGCAACTCGGTGAATACTAAACTTTACTCAGTAGACATTCTGTCTTCATTAACCGACTGCGATAACATAGTGTATTATTAACCTTTACATTTTACAACATATGTATGATGTTAAAACAATCTAAAACATCAAGATCTCATCATTATCTGACTCGGTAGAGTTGCCCATTGAATAACTTATCCCTTTATTCATCATATTCTTTCTTGTGTCTTTACCGACTTCTTTATAATCTTCATATCATATTTCTTAAGATATGGCAACATCATACTGAATTAGAAAATCAATTTCTTGACATCAATGACAAAATAATAATATCAAGACAGTAAAACATCTTTAATCAGTTATGTCCATAATCATCAACAACCTTCTCAATATCCTTGTTATATTGCCAACACATTTGTAATATGCATTATGATTAAACAATATAGTCACATGCCATTTTAATCAATAATGTGTAATGCCCACCAAAATACCCTAGAGAAATACTCTAACTAACATGCAAAATAGAGATAACAATTTTTTTTCTTAAAACATAAACTAATGCATCACTTATATATTCAACTACTCATATGCATTAAACATTCATTATCTTAATAGTATTAAATCAATATGAACATGAACACCAATAAGATACGCAAGCAGAATTAAACACAACTACATCAATAACATCTAACTTCCCTAGGGTAAATCAACGTCATTACTTACACTACTAATCATAAGCAACAACATCATAATTACAACTAATCCAATACACACTGCTTATATTATCAGATATTCCTTCCATGCACATATGCAAGATCATTTCTACTCTATCTATCCTAAATGCAATCTCCAATAATGCAACTACCGGTTAACACCATTAGGTTCATTTTAAAGAATCGATACCAAATGTTCATAATCCCAACCAATCATATCTTTTAACATCAATTAACCATTTCAATACCAATTGCCACATTACTAACCATATCAATGTTAACTAATTACATCATCCCAAGCATAGCACTAAGAACACATCCATAGTTTCAATATACATTATTCTCATTATTAATCATTCTCAAGATACACATGATACATCATTGTTTCTGCTAATATCATCTACTAGATACATGAATACAATGTCTTTAACAATCAATGAGTATAGTTCTCAAATAAAATTACATATACACATCAAATAAATCATGTACAATAATCTGCTACGAATATTCATCCACAAGATGAAGAGATAAGAGATCCACATCCACGCAAGATATCTAAGAAAAGCATCCCAATGGAAGAAGGCATCAACCACCAAACCATGTGGAACCACCCCTCGTGCTAGGAGATGACACAAGATCCCGTACACACTCTAGATCTAAGCTAAAACCTAACAACCAAAGAGGAAACTACACTAACACAAACAAAGGAAAACATGCCAAACAACCAAGAATCTTCTAGAGGCAAATCAACAACAAGACATGAGGAACTAGGACCAACATGTAGGGAAGGAGTTTCATCACATGCTTTCATAGGGACATCCTAGAACCCAACCTGACATCCATGATAAACATGCAGAACCGTCTCAACCTTTGCGAAAATTAAGGGAGTTCGGTTTACCTGGTTACCAGATCTACCACCTCACTCTGGTCTCTGATCCATGAGATGGGTATTACAAAACATATTTATTATCTTTCTTAAGTGCGTTACTCTACCCAACCCACCTAATATTAATTATTAAGTTATCACTTATCAATTACAATGGAAAAACTCAAATGAGCTATCCAAACGGTCTAGACCCCGACTCTATTTCTCAAGAATCCTAGCAGTCTATTCCTCATGACCTCAACAGACTCATGGAAGACCACTCCCCCTAACCATGCACCTAGGCCTCAACAACACATGAAAGCAAACAAGGAAGCTCTCAAAACACTATCTGACTAACCAAGATAGAACATCGTAAATGCATAATGAGGCGATAACATATACCACATAGGTCACATAGACCACATGTAGTGTCAAAAACTGCATACCCCTTTGTAATTTGACCTATATCTTTTGTAACCACTTTGGTGTCCATTCCCCTAGCACTTGATTAGGCTCATTTCAGCCCTTACATCAACCTTTTTCCTCTCAGAATGCACAAGAACCCCTTTTCAACAGCTCCCTCGTGGCGTTAGTCTTGTTAGGCGTGTGTCTCCCTTGTCTCCTGTTGTTTTTTAGCATGATTCATTTGGACACTAGCGTGTTGTGCGGACGTCAGCGCATCACGCATTACTCCTACGACATCTTAACATTCAAATGTTGGTTCTGAGCGTGCCTTTCCACTTGTCACTTGCATATTGTTAGAGTTATCTTGTATTAGCTAATAATTATTTATTTAATTATTAGTCTATTAAACTCTACGCTTAAGCTAAACTTAGGAATTTAATAAATATTGTAGGTATTTAATAATTGTTCTAATTATTAAATACACATTATCCCTTTAGGGTTGCACGCCTTTAGGGTTGCTATTATCCTTTTATAAGGATTGTATTGTACTTGTTCATTAAATTGATTCCCTTTTTGAATGATAATTTTCTTCTTCAGAGCATTTATGCTTTTTTACTTTATGTGTCTCCATTCTTCTCTTGTGATAGGTATTTGCATGTAGGTGTTCTTGGGATCTCTAAATTTGTATTTCCTCAACTTCTTCATGGTATCAGAGCCTACATTTGCTGCTGCTTGTTCCTGATTTTTCAGAAGATTTTTTGGAGGAGGGTTTCAAGCTTTTTTAGAGCTTTTTTATTGGATCTGGGGTAGCTATTTTGTTTCTGATCATTTTGGGCTCAAACAGACCTCACCATTGAGCTTAGAATGCCCCAAAATCCCCCATTTCCATATAAAATTTGTCAACTTTCGACAAATTTGGGTTCTGTAATTTTTTGGGTTTTGCCCTTTTTTGACACGAATTTCGAGAAATTCGTTAAAAAAATAGTAAATTTTTTTTAGAGCAGTTTGGGCCAAAAAAGACCTCACCATTGGCTTCCGAAGGGCGTTTCCAATCATTTTGATATATAATTCGACCTATTTCGGTGACAAGGGCATCTAGCCCATGATTTTTTCATTGGCACGCTTTACGAAACACAAAGACCCGTACGGCTATACCTGCAAATGCGTTAGAAAATTTTTGTCAAAAAAAAAAATAAATTTACCCTTTTTATGTCCTAAAAGAGGGGTTTTTTCTTTTGGCCATACCTTGGGCATACAGAGTCATTTTTTTTAAAACAAATAGGTGTTCAAAAGTTGGTTCCGAGCCGAACCTCGTGATGTTGGATTTTTTTTCCAATTTTTCTGTTTGATTTTGTTTTTTTCCAGTCAAAGTGCGGTCTCTTTTTTGCACTCTGGGAGCCATAGAATGAGCATTCAAACTTCATTTTTTGAAAAATTTATATCGTTTGAAAGTTTGTCCTGTGTCCTTTCCAGCCATATGAGTTTTCTTTCCAGATTCTTTTCCAGGAATATTTTATTCAGTTTTTGGTTTTTCAGCACTCTGGTGGATATCTTAGTTGCTTTAGGTCCTGGGATCTTTTCTCTGAGTAGGATGTCTCGGTTTTGGTTCTTCTTTCTATTTCCAGTCTTCTTATCATTGTAGCATTTCATTTATGCAAATGCACTGAGATAAAGTGTCATCATGCATTGTTTACATGAGATCTTGCACATCTTGTGCCTTATTGTACATGCACTACTTATAAAGTGCCATGAGGGGGTTGATGTTTGCCTTTTGTTTGCCATCTACCTTTGTCCAGTGAGTGTTCATTCCATGACATTAGCTTCATGATGTGTGTCAAGTGAGTGTTCCTTCCACGACACTATGTACTTTCTCAGCACCTTCGATGTTCCTGGTTCTTTGTCATGAAACTCTTCTTGCCTGTTCTTTTCAGTGTACCTATCCCTCTCCATCTTCCGCATTATGGGGAGGTTTGTCTTGTTGGTTCTAATGCTTCTATGGTTTGATTGTGTAGCATCGTAAATTGTATGCACTTGCTAGGGTGGTACAATTTCACACCTAGTTTAGCACCCGCCTTGGCGCATTTTGCATTTTGCATTGCATTTCCCCTTTAGCACTTAATTAATTAAATTAATTAGGTCTAAGGTTCTATTTTATCATCTTCCATATCATAAAGTTGGGCCCTTTTCATTAAAGTGTGCCCCTTTTATTTTATTCTTCCAAAACATCATTTAATCAAAAACCCTAATTAGGTCCTATTTTGAACTTGGGGGCTTGATTTCGAGGGTCAAAACATCTCGAAATCAGCTGTAACTTCAGGATTCTCTCTAAAATCATCATATCCGACGGCCCTGAAAATTTGGTGAAAAGTTATCGGGACCATGGCGCCCGACGTGCACACGGTCCCGGACATTTTTCCCGAAATTTCAAGAGCGCAATCCAATCATAAAATAAAGCTTAACCCCAAGATATTGGCGGGAGATTCAATCTCTAGGTCAGCCAAAAGTTGAAATTAAGACCTAGGGTTTCATATATAAGAGCTCTCTTTCTTCATTTGAAAGGATCCAGATTTTTTGGTTTCAAGGGCCTTCTATGCAGCGAAAGAGCAGATCTTTAAGACTTCAACAACATTCAACATCCATCCATCAAGCATTCATCAATTTCATTCATCCATTTAGGGCTTTGAAGGCATTGAAGAGCAATAAGGGATCACTGACTGAATATTGGCTTGTACCCCTCCCTTGGGGTTGGGTATGATTTCATGTTGTTTTCATGTCTTTGTATAAGCCTCATTATATCATTTGTATTCATGCTTTAGATCACTATGCATCTTGATTTGGAGCATTTACATTATCATTTGCAAGCAATTAGGGTTTACTTTCTAGGTTGCTCTAGTTTACTTACTTGCATTTTAGGATCTTGCACACACACAAGGTCTGCACACACACTACTTTTACAATACAACTTGGCCATTCGTGGAGGTGGAAATCACCAAAGCGGGGGTTTGACTAAGGCAAAACCCTATATAGCCGCCCACCATACCTTTTCAGATATAAGTGCAGGTTTCGGGATTCGGACGATGCCGCAAGTTGCAGATCCGACGGAAGCAGACGGAGACTGAACTTCACACCAAATTGTAGAGCACAAGACCAGGACAGGGGCATGGGGCGCCCTGGTCCTTCTGTCAGACAACAGTTTCAACATTTTTCTGACATCTTTTCAGGTTGCAAGACAACAGTTTCAGGTGCAGAATCAGGACAGTGGCGCCTGCGCCCTCGTCCCGAACATTTTCACTCAGATTTTAACTTCGGGTACGCATCTGCACTCTTGTTTTGTCCTGGTGTTTACAACTTTCCATTGTTTAGCTTCAATTCTGCAATCTTGTTATTAGTTCATACTTGCACTTTGGGGTTAGGAATTGAACTTGCATCATTTTATCTTCCAATTACAACAAAGGAATAGAAATCCTAATAGGTAGCCCGTGGCTCTCTCTTCTACAAAAAGAAGTAGCCAATTGTGTGATACCTCTAGGCTCTTTCGTATTCCACAAGTGTGTGATCGAAAGTGAGATTAGGGCATGTTAGCCTAGTCTCGCTTTTTGCCCCACACAGATTGATTAGCTCTTCAGGCTTTGGTGTCTCATGCCATCTATATCTTCGTGTTCAGTTGTTTGCCCTTGTTTGCCATCTACCTTTGTCCAGTGAGTGTTCCTTCCACGACATTAGCCTCATGATGTGTGTCAAGTGAGTGTTCCTTCCACGACACTATGTACTTTCTCAGCACCTTCTTTGCCATGCAACTCTTATTGGTCGTTCTTTTCAGTGTACCTATCCCTCTCCCTCTTCCGCATTATGGGGAGGTTTGTCCTGTTGGTTCTAATGCTTTTGTGGTTTGATTGATCAACTCTTCAGGCTTTGGTGTCTCATGCCATCTGTATCTTCAAGTTCAGAGTTTTTTTTATTGGATCTGGGGTAGCTATTTTGTTTTTGATCATTTTGGGCTCAAACGGACCTCACCGTTGAGCTCAGAATGCCCCAAAACCCCCCATTTCCATATAAAATTTTTCAACTTTCGACAAATTTGAGTTCTACAAATTTTTTTTGTTTTGCCCTTTTTTGACACGAATTTCGAGAAATTCATCAAAAAAAACATTTAATTTTTTTAGAGTAGTTTGGGCCAAAAAAGACCTCACCATTGGCTTCCGAAGGGCGTTTCTAGTCATTTTGATATATAATTTGACCTATTTCAGTGACAAGGGCATCTAGGCCATATTTTTTCATTGGCACGCTTTACGAAGCACAAAAACCCGTACGGCTGTACCTGTAAATGCGTCAGAAAATTTTCGTCAAAAAAAATAAATAAATTTTTTTTACCCTTTTTATGCCTTAAAAGAGGGGTTTTTTTATTTTGGCCATAACTTGGTCATACGAAGGCGTTTTTTCAAAAACCTTATATCATCGGAAAGCTCTTTTCGAGCTCTCTCTAGATTTGGAGGTTTGATCTTTTGATTTATCTTTTTTGATGGTTTTTTTTTTTTTTCAAAGCCAGAAGTTCCTTTTTGCACTCTGGGAGACATAGAATGAGCATCCAAACTCCACTTTTTGAAAAAAAAAAACATTTTTGGAAAACTTGTCTGGCGTACTTTCCAGCCATATGAGTTTTCTTTCCAGATTCTGCTCCAGGAATATTTTCTTCATTTTTTTGCTTTTTCAACACTTTAGTGGATATCTTCTCTGAGTAGGATGTCTCGGTTTTGGTTATTCTTTCTGTTTCTAGTCTTATTATCATTGTAGCTTCTTTTATTCAAATGCACTGAGATAAAGTGTCATCATGCATTGTTTACTTGGGATCTTGCACATCTTGTGCCTTATTGTACATGCACTACTTATAAAGTGCCATGAGGGGGTTGGTGTTTGCCTTTTGTTTGCCATCTACCTTTGTCTAGTGAGTGTTCCTTCCACGATATTAGCCTCATGATGTGTGTCAAGTGGGTGTTCCTTCCACGACACTATGCACTTTCTCAACACCTTCGATGTTCCTGGTTCTTTGTCATGCAACTCTTGTTGGTTGTTCTTTTCAATGTACCTCTCCCTCTCCCTCTTCCACATTATAAGGAGGTTTGTCCTATTGGTTCTAATGCTTATGTGGTTTGATTGACCAGCTCTTCAGGCTTTGGTGTCTCATCCCATCTATATCTTCGAGTTCAGTTGTTTGCCCTTATTTGCCATCTACCTTGAGTAGTGTCATTTGAGGGCACTCATGTAGATTACAGTCTTCTCTACCTGTTCATGTTCTATTTCAGTGGAGGTTCTTCAGATCAGCAGCTACTCTTCGATAGTGTTTGCATCTATTTCATGCTTCAGTGGTGTTCTTCTTGCTTTTCCATCTCTTTTTGGAGTAGAGTTTTTTTCCCACATGGTTTTCTCTATTTCTCTATTTCATAGAGATTTGGTTGTGATTGGGTACCTCATCAAGCCTTGTTGCCAGGACCCAAATTTGCCTTCATCATGTAGTTGCATTTTTTGCTTCATGCATTTAGTTTTTTAGCTACTCCCTAAGTTCATCTTAAGGGGGGGTGTTAGAGTTATCTTGTATTAGCTAATAATTATTTATTTAATTATTAGTCTATTAAACTCTACGTTTAAGCTAAACTTAGGCATTTAATAAATATTGTAGGTATTTAATAATTATTCTAATTATTAAATACACATTATCCATTTAGGGTTGCACACCTTTAGGGTTGCTATTATCCTTTTATAAGGATTAAATTGTACTTGTTAATTCAATTGATTCCCTTTCTGAATGATAATTTTCTTCTTCGGAGCATTTATGCTTTTTTGCTTTATGTGCCTCCATTCTTCTCTTGTGATAGGTATTTGCATGCAGGTGTTCTTGGGATCTCTGAAGTTATATTTTCTCAACTTTTTCATGGTTTGATTGATCAGCTCTTCAGACTTTGGTGTCTCATGCCATTTGTATCTTCGAGTTCAGTTGTTTGTCCTTGTTTGCCATCTACCTCGAGTAGTGTCATTTGAGGGCACTCATGCAGATTACAGTCTTCTCTACCTGGTCATGTTCTATTTCAGTGGAGGTTCTTCAGATCAACAACTACTCTTCGACAGTGTTTGCATCTATTTCATGCTTCAGTGGTGTTCTTCTTGCTTTTCCATCTCTTTTTAGAGTAGAGTTTTTTTTCCCACGTGTTTTTCTCTATGTCTCTGTTTCATAGAGATTTGGTTGTGATTGGGTACCTCATCAGGCCTTGTTGTCAGGACCCAAATTTGCCTTCATCATGTAGTTGCATTTTTTGCTTCATGCATTTAGTTTTTTAGCTACTCCCTAAGTTCATCTTAAGGGGGGGTGTTAGAGTTATCTTGTATTAGCTAATAATTATTTATTTAATTATTAGTCTATTAAACTCTACGCTTAAGCTAAACTTAGGAATTTAATAAATATTGTAAGTATTTTCTAATTATTAAATACACATTATCTCTTTAGGGTTTCTTTAGGGTTGCACACCTTTAGGGTTGCCATTATCCTTTTATAAGGATTGTATTGTACTTGTTCATTAAATTGATTCCCTTTCTGAATGATAGTTTTATTCTTCAGAGCATTTATGCTTTTTTGCTTTATGTGCCTCCATTCTTCTCTTGTGACAAGTATTTGCATGCAGGTGTTCTTGGGATCTCTGAACTTGTATTTCCTCAACTTCTTCACATATGTCGGTAGAAATGGCTCTGAACCTTTCAAATGGCTTGCCGGCCTTGTTTTCCCTCCTCTTCTCTCATTTTAAATTTATCTTTATTCTACATTCAAGCTCTCTAGTTCCTCCATACAATCTCTCTTATTTTTTGGGCTCTCATAGCTTTCTATAGCTATTCTCGCTTGCTACAACAGTCTCAAGCTCTCACAATAATCTCTTGGCTTTCTCAAGCCTCATTGGTAATATCCTTCCATCATTCTATTTATCCTATCTTTGAGCATCTTGGGATTCATCACATCCCTTATCCATTAAATCATTTATCATTTATCTTTTATCTCATCTTGCATTTAGTTTATTTATCTATCTATCTATCTGGCTATCTATGGAGGTGGAAACACCAAAATGGGGATTTGACTGAGGCAAGTCCCCAAGCAGCCCCAAACATTTTTCCTTTCTGGTTTGTGTGTAGGTTACATTAGAGAAGATTTATCTAGCTAGAGGCTTCATAGTGTGGACCTATTGTTTGTCTATTCTCTTCTCTTTTCTCCTTCCATTTTATCTTAGTTATTTAGTAAATGGAATTTACTAGCTTAGCTTCATCATTTTCTGTGTTTTATTGCATTATAATCACACTTGGAACTTTCTGTACGAACTTTGTACCTCGTCCATACAGGACAATAGTGTGCTGCACTGGTGTCTTAAACCTGCACGCTCATCCTTTGGACAGAGGCTTGACAGAGTTGTCTGAGAGCCTCAAATTGCGGTTAACTATTTAACTCTGTTACTTTTATCCCCCTAGCTCGCCTTAGCGCCAGTTCGAGTGAGGTAGCGGTGGATCGATTTGTCCTCTGAGATTCATCATCTTGGAGGTGACAAATCCCCTCCTCTACACCACACAACATCATAGAGAAAATAATCCATTAACATAGAAAGGTACTACTCCTCTTGCAACAATATAAATGATCGAATATCACATCAAAATATTACTCCAGACATCCAAGAGTACTCAAAAGCACAACACAACCTTTGGACAGATTACAGGATCAACTGAGAAATCGGAAAAACCTAGAGTGATACTCAAAAAACTAGAAAAATGACTCAAACAGAGATACTAACCAGAATAGTGCATTTACATGATTGTGCAACACATACAAATCTCTACAACACATATACTATGTCCTGCAACACATATATTATGTTCTATCACACACATATATAGACTAATAGTGTATTTATATTGAAGCAACGCATTTAATAGTTATAATAACGCATTCAGGGTACAGACTAGCGTATTTAATAAATGAAATAGTGCATATAACAAGGGAAATAGCTCATATAATCTTTTAGAGCAAACACTCAGAAAACTTAGACAGAAACAATAAACTTATGGGAATAGAATAAAATCACACAAATAATAAAAAATTCACAAATGAAGGCTCAAAAGAGACGCCTAGATCATAGAATTCGAATGATATAAACAAAATGCCAAACCATAAGCCATAGTACAATATTTCTAAAAAATGGTCGACACAACATCCGTGAAAACAAAACTCAGAAATAATCACAAACAATAGTAAATCCCCTTCGCGTCTATAATTTAACTATACAATAATGTCTTAAATCAAATTATATAAACTATGCAAACTATGTAAATGAATTATTTTTCCCCAAGGTTCTGAGAATACATATAGAAGACAATCTTTTCAATTCTGAAAATGTGAAAGCAAGAAATCCTCTGACCTGGTGAAAGCTGAAAGTGAAAAGATGAATTTGCTGAAGAAGAACCAACTAGCCACAATCCAAATTCCTCCAAGCAATCCAAATCCAAAATCGCAAAAAAATACTTCCCGAGCCAACCCCCATGAAATCTCAGGAAAACAAATGAATAAAAAACCAGGCCAAAACCATAGAATATGTCGACCAATCAAAATAATAGCAAAAATAATATTTCTTACCAACCCATATAAAAAACTGAGGTAAATACAAATAAAATAATAGTTAATTTACTTACCCAACAACTCGACCAATCATACAAAAGGGTAGGTAGAATAATATTTAATCAACCCAAGAAGGTAAATAATAATCAATCAATAAAATAATACTCATGAGCACAATTAACTATAAAGCCCAACAAATAAGTAAATATAATAAACCAAGGGCTATAAATAGATTAAAGCCACAATAAATAATCAAACGCTATTTAATTAATTAAATATCTAAGCCTTATTATTACAAAACAATATTAATAATAATATCAATAATAATTCCAAAAGCCCATAAATAATAAATAATAAACATCCAATGACTATAAAATCATTTACCCAATATTACTTTCTCAACTATATTAAATATAATTACCAACCATTAATTTATTTTATTATTGCCAACTATATATATATATATATATATATATATATATATATATATATATTTGTTTTATTATTATAAACTATATAAGTCCATTAATTTAATTTAACATTATTAAACTATATAAATCATTTAATTAATTAATAACTAAATCAATCAATAATATAACACTCCAGGCATGCCATAAAAAAGGCACCCAAGAGATCACTCAACACTGAACGACAACTCACACAAGACTGACAAGGGTAATCAACTTAAACCTAGAGTGTAGAATGAGTTTTCATGTCACCTCCGATCAACTTGTCATTGGGATAAGACACGCTCAGACCTATAGAGCCAGGTGGAGTCGATGTCTGGTACCTGCAAATCCTACATCCACAAAGCCACTATACAACATATACAATATATAATAACAGACAAGTGATAGAGAATCACAACGACACATCCTGCTCGCAATGAGTGATGTGACATTATCCCTATCACAAAGACAGTAGAAGATACTCACACACAATCGAGCAATATCATAATCAATCTAACATCATGAAATAGGGCTAGTGCATAATATAATATGGTCAAATCAACATTAAGTAGACTACACTATATCAAAGAGATCTATTGTCATTCAAAAGAGATAGATGGCTTAGGGAGAGGCACTACACAATGATGCACTCGAAGCAATATTCAACCAATGTATGCAATAAGTTTATAAAAAAATCATACAAAAATTAGATTTGGAACTAAAAATCAAAAGCTAAGCAAGTGTAGGGTATGTCGAGTTCACCAAAATGTAATGCAATGGAAATGGGGTTCACTAGTCTAAACATGCAACTAGGAATCAAACCCAATCCAACCAATTACATTGGAGAAAAACTAATAGGCCCAACTTCAAACCCTTGGGAGAGTTAGTCACAATGGTTTTTTGTTCTCTTTTGTTGGTTTGATTGATTGAATATGCAATAACTAAGCTAAATGGTGCAAAAATGACAATAAACAACATGAACAGATAAATGCAAATATGAAAATGAACTAAGATATACATAATTGGAAGAGGATCAAAGATGAACTTGTAATAGAAATTTAGGCTAAAATTGACAAGACACTATAGCTAGTTGTCCTTATCCTGACAAGTGTCCAGGTGTAGAATAGGAGTCAAACTAGTCTCAGGAGCTTCCAAACTTCCTTTTGGTCAACCTTTAAGCCAAAACACCTAGACTATGGCGCTAGGTGCCCTAGTCCTTGTGGAATGTGGTGTTAGTTGTCATTGTTTTTCCTTTTTCTACTAAACTTTGTCTCATTGGTCCTGTCTTTGTCAATATTATGTTCCTGTATCCTCAGCTTGAACCTAAAACATTTTTTTGAGCCTATAAATGCACAAAAAGAGAAAAATTGTGTCAAGATGTATAGGGGATTTCCTCAATCAAACCCTAGGTTGGAATTAACCCTACACCAATTATGATTAGGAAAGAAATAAAATTTTGAAATGAAATTCTTGCATTAATACCTTCAATTGATGTTGCAATGTTCTTAAGATAATTCTTCCATGTGTTGATGTAATAACATGATAAATCATCATAAAATTCATCATGAAAACGTAATTGAAGATGCCTTGTTGTAGATTATTACTCCTTAAATTCATATCTGCTATAGAATGAAGAATAATTGATCTTGGAATTGGAATGATAGGGTATTGATGAGATGATGAAATTTATTAGGAGTGATGTCTAATATAGGGTTCTCAAGGCAAGTTCACTTTTTGGATGACTTAAAATAATCATTTTCCAAAGCAAAGGATAGATCTGGAAATGCCAAGGGTGACACATTATCCTCCCAAAATTTCAACCAAAAAGTGTCAAACACTATTCAATGACTGCCATAGTCCCAACAACATAGGCCCAAATTTTTAGGGATGAGAGATAATAAGGCTTTGATACCAAATCTATAATTTATATGAAAAATGACAATATTTAAGTGGGGGGAAAGATGCATTGAACTTTAAAATGAGATAGGACCTATATAAGTTTAAAATGATGTAAGAGGAAGAGCACACTTAAAATAAGGGCCCAAATAGAGATGTGTTGAAGCTTTAAAATAGGACTCATATTCTTGACTTGAGGATTAATTCAGGGTAAGAATAGGTCCAAAAATACTTAAAGGAATGGAAAAATTAAAATAAGTGCTAGGAGAGTGTGAAATTGGACTCATTAATTGAAGTAGTACAATTTACAACACTACACCTTCAAATGAAGGTCCTTGGCTATGACTCCTTCCCATCTCTCTTTAATTTTTCTCAAAAAATTGACTTTCAAAGCTTAGGTTGGACCTTCAAATGGAATGTTGTTGATAAACCAATTTATAGGATCGTAGCCCTAAAAATGAGCTTTTAATAAGTACAATATTAATATATTATGCTTTTATTATAAATTTATTTTTTATGATTTTATTAAACATAGGTTTTTCATCAAATATCAATTTATATGTTTTACATATGTGAAAAAATAGTAAATTGGTGAAAAAAAATGAAAAAATCCATGCATTAGGTATTGATGTCCTTATTCCAACAACAAAAAAATTGCATTTCGATACACCCATGTCTAAATTATAGTTGGTTTGACTTCAAAACTTAATTATAAAAAATCAACAAAATGTTATGAAACCAAATGCAAGCATTAGATATTGGTGTTACAAATCTAAATTCAAAAAAAATAGAATTTATTCCTTTGTAGAAAAAAAGCTATGCACGATGTCATAAATGTCACTTTTAAAAATGTTGTTTACTATAAAAATCTAGTTATTAAAAGTTGCCATATTTACAATTTAATTGTTTTTAAAAAAATATATTTAGAATCTATAGAAAAAATCTCACAAAACACTAGTTTGTGTCATCTTCAAATTACTAATGGTTTATTTGCTATAGGTGTCAGATGAAGATTTAGTTCAAAATATTGATTTTAATGTCAAGTTTGGCCAAAAAGTGTCACCCATTATTGTGGGATAACCCCTCAATCAATGAAATACAAAAAATTCTATATCTAATTTGACCAACTAATATGTGGAATAACATTCTTTCATTAATGGCCTACTAGTAGATCAAATCCACCCAAGAAATTCACTAAGAATATGGCTTGGGGAAAGGTGTTGAGAGAAAAGAGGTGCTTGTAGCATTAAATGAAACATGACTGATACTAAGATTAATTTTAGGTGTGCTATCAAATTTTGTGGTTGGTGAGAATTACATGTGCATTAATAGCATTGCAAAGGGGTAGAAGAAAGGATGCCTTAGCGTGTAAATCATGTCTTTTATAGAGATCTTTCTTACTTGTTGGCAAAACCTTTTCTCTTAAAATTGGTTTTGAGAACCTTGTCGAGCTTTGATGAGGTTGTGAGAACCTCATCAAGAGCCACTCGAGGTTTCAAAACCTCTTAAAAAAATCAATAATTTTAAATTTTCCTCTTCTTCTTTTTGACTTATCTTTACCTTTAACTTACATTGTGTCCATATTCATCTCCATGACAACACTTGGACCAATTTTGAGAATATTGTCAAACTTTAATGAGGTTCTAAGGACCTTGTTGGGAGTTGACAAAAGTTTTAGAGTTGATTGAAATACTAAAAAGTCAACACTTAAAGACTTTCTTTTTACATTGAATACCAACCTTTACTCCAACCATTGCATCCTTGAGCACTTCATCACTTAACGGGGAAAAAATAGAACTTATTGACACCTAGCATCGAAGATCAAACCATTTTTGACTACATCATCGAAGTTTGACAAGGTTGTTATAAACTTTGAAATCTTTCAACACAACTTAACACTCGGTCAAATTTCATTCTTTCCCTTTTGGTTGGTAGTGAAACTTGTTGGCTTTTGAATCATTTTTTAGAACTTGGGGAGGCTCTTACCATACGAAACTATAAAAAATTGGAACCATTGCCTCTTAAAGGAGTTATAAAACTAATATCAAGCTCCAACAAGGTTTTGAAAACCTTCTCGAGAATTTATAGGATTCTAAAAACCTTATTGGGAGCTAACATAGGTTTCAAAGCCTTGCAAAACTTTGAAATTCTATATACTTAGTAATTTTAAAGGATTTTGCAACTTGGGTTTGATTGAATAAAGCGTGAAAGGGGAAAAACAACAAATAACCAAAGAAACATTTAAGCATAAGAGCTCATTTAAGTTTTGTTAAATCAAGTATTATCAATGGGTAATGAATGAAGGCATGAAATGAGAACAAGTACATTGGTTGTGTACATTTACATTTGCATAAATACTAGTTGCATACATGTAAGACAAAATTTTCTTTACAATTCTAAGCTTAAAATAGTCTTACTTATTATATCAATTAACTTAATTTTCACATCACAATATTGTGCAAACCACAAAAATAATATAAAATATTAAAAACACCAAAAACATACTTCACAACTTGCTTGCATCCCCATATTCTCATGTGCTTTGAGATTTGATCATACATAAATAAGGAGTTGTGAGAAGGGGGTCCTCTCTCTTTCTTGCTTTTTCCATCCTTCTCCTTGAGCAACTTGATGTGCATAAATAACATTTATGAGTTGCTATTCCTTTATTAGCTATAAGGGCCACTTTGTGACCTAAGCATAGATTCAAGTATGCTTGCCTTATGCCTCCTAATCCTAATCTCGTGTTTTCTCCTATTCAAATCTTAACCACAAACTTAATCCATTCATCCTCAAGGGCCTCCACTACACTATTTTTTTTCACAACTGTAATTGAAGCCTCATTAGATCACTCAAAGGCTCAAAGAACAACATTGACTTATTCATTAGGCTTTCCTTGATTGCAATCTCTTTTCACGTGACTCATCAATCAAGACTCTCTATGGTTGATTTTTTTGATTGCATGACATACTATAGTATTAACAATCTCACAATGGTCCCCTTTGTTTTCAAATAATATAGAATTCCCCTTTCACTAAGGTGACTCTCTTAGCTAGTACATGATCACATTTGAGGTCTTCTTTTGAGACTTCTTTATGTATGATTTTAGAGCCTTGATTTGAGTCCTCTTTTTGATCTCTTATTGGGATTCTATGATATACTTTGACACTCCAGAAGTTGCATGGTGTGGATTTTTCCCTTTATAGGATTCTTTGCATACATACATAGCCTTATGTTGCTTGGGATAGAACTTTGTATGTGGCTTGGTCCTAGCACTAGGCCCTCCCACAACTTAGTCTAATAAGCGTAGACCTATTCATGATATATGTAATCTCCTGAAATGTGATCACCTCTTTTGTACTTATTATTTAATAAGATATTAAGTTAAAAAACATAGTGAGGTATGTTACAAGTAGATGGAACACTATTAACTTCCATAATAATAATCAAGCCACAATATCAATATACCAAGATTGAAAATAATTTGCATAGAGATGCAAATGTTGATGCTACTAAGATTGAGATTGAGATTAGTGTAACTATGACTAAAATGCTTTAAATGCACATGTAAGGCAAGGGTCCCATGGGGGGAGGGGGGCTTAAGCTCTATTTTTAAGGAAGGGACAGTCCCATGGAGATTTTTTTTTGGGCTACAGGATTATTTGGAATCTGCTCCTAAAAAATAAAAGCTCCTACGTTTTAGGCTTCCATTTTTGAGCAGGTGAAAATGGGGTGGGGCTAGAAATTGCCCCACTAGCTTAGGAATTTTATTTGTCATTTGACAATCAAAAAAGAGTTGAGATGAGTCTCGCCAAAACTTTTAGAGGGAAAATAGAAAAAAAAAATTATTCCATTTTTCACTGCTGCTCATGGGACCACCAACTTCCTTCAATTCAGGAGCTTAAATTTTTAAGCAAAATTGTGCTACAAATTTCATGGGACCACCTGCTTTAAAAAATTCCTAAAAAATCTCTATAGCACTCGCTCTATTTTTGCATACACACATAGCCTTATGTTGCTTGGGATAAAACTTTGTATGTGGCTTGGTCCTAGCACTAGACCCTCCCACAACTTAGTCTAATAAGTGTAGACCTATCCGTGATTGATATTAAGTTAAAAAACATTGTGAGGTATGTTACAAGTAGATGGAACACTATTTACTTCCATAATAATAATCAAGTCACAATATCAATATACAAAGATTGAAAATAATTTGCGTAGAGATGCAAATGCTGATGTTGCTAAGATTGAGATTGAGATTAATGTAACTATGACTAAAATGCTTTAAATGCACATGTAAGATGCTAATAATTGATGATCTTAAATGAGGCAGGTGACATCCATAAAAACAAGTCCTAGGCAATCAATTTGAAAGTTTTGACATGTAAGATGATGATATAACAATCAAATTCTAAGAAAACCAACTTATAGGTAGAAAAGATAAAATTTAACATTATTATGAGTAGGTCACTATAGAATCCAATCCATAAAATAGAGCTGCAAGGGTGTCCTAGTCTAAGATGAGAAACATCTATAAAATTGAATTAATGGTGTATAAGATGATAAATAAATTAAAAATCTAGATAATAAAGTCAAGATTGAAATCAATTAGTAGATTATATAAACCAAATTAAATGCTAAAAAGAGAATTTATCCCTTATATTACTTTAAAATAATTTACAAATTTGTGATACGAAGGAAGTGGTCACACCAACCCCACCATCAATGACTTAAAAATCGAAGATGCAAAGACTAGGGGCTCAAGTTTCAACAATGACCATCCCCATCAACACTGACTCGGTGGCAGGGATAAAAATACCCCCGACGTTTTGGGCCACCTGGGAAGATTTACTACCCCACCTGCTCGAAGAAAAGCCGATGTTCCAAATGCAACTTACACAAATAAATTAACAAAATAATAGCAGCCCTGCAATAAGTACGCAGAAGCCACTGTGACAATAAAGCACTGTGAAGGCAGCTGTAGTTTGTAATTATATATAAACATAATTACATTCCTTATTTGGTCTCTTCCAATTCAGTTTTGCGATTGCCTTTTTCTCGTAAGGTCAGATTTGGGTTGTAAATGGCCGACGAAAATCTTAAGACGTCTGTCAAGTTGAAATCCCATCCACTGAAAAGGGAGGACGATTCATACCACTATCATAAAAAAATTCACAGAGATTATTCAGATCCTCTGCCCAAACCTCCTACCCCAAAGATATCAGGTTTGGGTTCAAGTAAAAGTCCCAAGCCACCGCTGCCTTCATCATCATCTAAGCCAGTGAATCTCATTAAGAAAACAAAGGAGATAGGGATTTGTAGCAGCTCCAAGACAGGGATTGTCAGCAGCCCAAAGAAAATCTTTGATGATATCAAGGCTAAATTACCTGCCAAGGAGCAGGTGGGTATTTTTTAATTTTTTCATCTGTCCTAACTTAGATCCATACAACAATGAAAATTTTAAGCTTGTTTTTAAGTTTTTCATTGTCTGGTAATTGTGCTTTATTGGAATCAAGGTCAAGACTTTAGCGGCGAGCCCATCTAAAGTGAAACAGGAAGTTAGTACCAGTACACCTAAGAAGAAAACCAGTTCAGGCAATGGCAAGGAAAAGGAGAAGAAAGTTTACAGCTTGCCAGGACAAAAACATGATCCTCCTGAGGAGGTAAACATTTTTTTTGGTTTTTGTTTTCTTCTTTTAATAGTGAAATTTAATTATATTTTGAGTTAAAAGAAATATCCACTCAAAGAAAACTGTTGTTCCGTCGTATTTTTAGTTTTAGTGATATTTATTGTCGTAAAATTAGCATGATGCACTCCTTAATGCCTAGCTGGGCTTCAAGCCAGTTATATTATTGAAATTGCTCTTCCTTTCCACTGGGTGTAAGATATGTAACTGGTATCTATTAGAATTTTGTTTTAGTTTCACATTTTCTAGACTAGTGTGACAAATCTGGCTTTATTTTTGGCAAACATTGGAGGATGTTATGGACGACCTTTGGCCTGATATGGCATAAATGTGGATCATACTAGAATTTAACCCAACTGTCATTACCATTACATCACAACCCCTTAGAAACAAATTTGGTCTTTTATTTGGTGAAATTTTTTCTTTGACTGATAAATCGTTGTCTGATAATGTCCTATTTTCAAGCAGTCGTACTTAGTATTAAAAGTACTTCTAGGTTTCTGCTTACAAATCAGAAAAGGATATTGGCATGATTTTTTAAAGCTTCAGGAGATGAAAACAAGCTTCTTGATGTATTGGATGGTTTGTGCAGAGAGACCCGCTAAGGATATTTTACGAGTCATTGTACGAACAGATACCCACAAGCGAAATGGCAATTATTTGGTATGAAAGCTTCTGATTCCACATCTTCCATCACCGAAAATAAAGTTTTGATCTTTTTACTAATTATAGGTTTGATGGTCATGATGCAATTTGTTTTTAGCTTCAGTGGGCTAAATCTCCTTAACGGACTTTAGATAGAGATGTACGTATTTCATGTATTTCTTTGTTGTTTAGTTATAGGCTTTGATAATGCTTAGGCTGTTTTAGAAACTCTGCATTGGGTAGCATGCTCTGTTATATGGGTGATATATTTTCTTTCAGATGGGACTGGAAAAGAATCAGTTTCTTGTAATTGGCGTTTTATCCTGTTGCAGTTGAGGGAAGTATTCCATGATTTCAGTCTTATTCTCATTTTGAGAAAAAAAACAATCAAATTTGAGAAGTGATTAACATCCTGCTATTGTTATATTATGCAGAATGGAATCAACAACAGTTGTCAATAAAATGATCAAATCAAGGTTATTCTGTTGTTGTTGCATGCAAATTAATGTAATTATTAAATTAGAAAAAGTATTTACAGCTATGCCTATAATGTGGTCATAGGCAAGTCTACATCTATTTCAGTTACACATCAGTTCCGAGCAACATATCTCGCTTACAGTCGTCAGGAGTGGAGGACCTAGAAATCCAGAAGGATACAGACTAAAGAGCCAATAATTTAATAAACTTCGTGCAAGAATAGTGTAACTGATTGAAGCAATGCAAGTGCACCCAAAAGAAAGGAATTTCTTGCAACACTAGTGTCCGGCTACGCCTCTCTAAGAATAGCTGGCCCTTTATATATAGTTAAAGTTTAAGATCAGCCTTCATCTTTTACTAAAATTATTTGCTTTATTCCACCTTTTATAATTGAAAGTTTGGACCCCAATATTATTGCTTCACACTATACCTATATACTTATCTGATTTTATTATCAGTGTTAGCTACTTGAAGGGCATGTGTCCCTTTTTGCAAGCATCATATATATTTTCCTGGCCTCATCATTTTAAAAAATATATGTTCTGGGCAATTAGATCATACCATGGGCTTCCAACTATAAAGTACTCCATCTGCAGCAAACTGTACACTTATAACCTATTATTAATGAAGTGATTGTTATGGTTTTTTTGCTTCTGGGGTAGTGTAAACAAGTTTCTTCTTTTGGTACTTGGGAGAGTGTGGTTTGGCTGTTCCAGTTTGAGTGGAATGTACTTTGATATTGGGTTATGACCCATATATAATAGGATATGGTATTGCTGAATTGTGTACAGAGTACACGTACATCGCAGATACTTAATTTCATCCACATTTGTTTATTTATGTTTTATAGGATCATACAGTATCCTCTTCAACCAATTTTGAGATTTACAAACATGCTAAACCTTTTGTCTTCAGCAAGGAAATGGTTTAGGCCTTTTAAGCAGCAATGTCATAGTAAAGTACATCAAAAAGCTTAACATTAAGATTGCAAATAACAGTTATCAAAATAATTGTGTTCGCACCAGAACAATTGTAATAGTATTGGAAATATCTATCCCACATTTTCTTGAAGTCATTATGTAGTTTAAACACATTAAAACAATACCCTTAGGGCTTAGTTTCTGTCAAGTATCAGTTGATTGAGATTGACCAAATTGTGCCAAAGTACTCAAGATGAAAGTAGGTGTGGTACAAGCTACAGTCCCCAAGTTGATCACAGGGGAGGAGTAAAGCAATATAAGTATAAGATGCAATCATCTACAGCAATGCAGGAGTATGAGGGCTCTCACTTGAACCTATTTTAATGGAAGTTTTACAAGGTACATAATGTTAGCTGCACATTTTCCACAATTTAAATTTTACACAACTCAACCATTTCCTTTAGTTGCCTCTTTGAAGTGGCCCATCAAGTATGAATGGTCCTTCATCTTCCTTGTAGCGATAATACTTGAAACATAGCCCCTCATCCACTAAAAACAAGGATATTAATGGGAGTTTGTCGATTGACATCGGCCCAACCATCTGAAACAATGGCCAACCCAGAATTATTCCATGTTTCTCTAATCTTGAAGCTTTAGTTTATGTTACTTACTTATCAAAACTACTATTCTCTTTTTGTCATTACTTACACGTGTGTTTCTTTTGATGCATTTTACCAGATTATATACAGCCTGCTTTCTATAAGGGAATCTGCACACTTTAAATACCATAGCACTGAAAAGTTAAAAAATGCCTAACAGAGACATCAATATTTGTCAGATTATACTATTACAGCATCCTAAAGATAGTCAAGTGGGGGTCAGATCCCGATCTCTAAATTTAGATATAGGTTTGGGTCAAACCCTCAGTGGAGGTTGGCTAGCAGCAGGAGTGGCTTCCTACTCCATTCTCGGAGTTGGGTTCTTCTCAAAAAACAAAATTGGTTCCCTCTTTCCCACAAGTAGGTGGATCCTCCCAATGTTTCTCTGCATGCTTCTATCTGAATGGTAGGCATTCTAAAATTACAAATTAGAGGTACAAATATGATAGAATGTCCTTTGGAGTTAGAATAATCATTAGCAAGCCAAACAATTCCCAACTAAATGGCTACACACTAGGGCTGAAAATATATTAAAAGCACCATTTTATAGGATGCTAAGGTAGACATGTAGATTTTAAGTATATAACAGTGCAAATCACATTTAGGGCATCAAAACTATGAGAAAATGTGTTTAGTTTAGATCAGACTGATAGCAATAACCAGAAATAACACAATGAACACACAGACCTCCCTCTTGGAGGTGAAAAACCCAGCAACAAAATCTCAACTTGTATTAGGCAATAATCAGATTGTGTCTTTACAATTTTGCTTCAACACTTGAAGCAATATGAACAGCAGAATATAACTTTACACTAGGGCACACAGTAGTATGAACAGCACCATGAAAATCTGAGTTATAACAAACTTATCTGCAATTATCCTTGACTGAGAATGATGCCTAATCAGAGAGGACAATTCTCTGATTAAGGAAACCTGTAGCAGACCATGAATGAGGCTCACTGTTCAAGCACAGATTCGCTGACCTGGGAGATGAGTTTGCTGCCCTTGGATAAGTTCGCTGATCTTGATAATGCAATTCACTGTCTTAGAGATGTATTCACTGTCTTGGATAAATTCGCTGCTGAAGGAGAATGTAATTCTCTGATTTGATGTGTCTTGATGCATGAATGAACCTTGCATATATATGTGTCTTGACCTCATTGTACACGTCAGGTCGGCCTTGCAAATAATAACAGTAATATGCTTGGCGCCCATTATAGGGTCAGCCCTATAAGCATTTACAAGTTACATGTTTAACATAGGGTTAGCCCTATTCACACTTACAAGTTACATTTGCACATTACAAGTTTCATCGCCCATTATAGGGCTGGCTCAAATCACAAGTTACATCGCCCATTATAGGGCGGGCTCAATTCACAAGTTACATCTCCCATTTTGGGCCAGACCAAAATACAAGTTACATATTGATTTTTTTGCACATTAATGTGACACAGGCCGATAGGCCAATTAGTCACCCATATGCTAGGTCGGCCCTAGAAGGAATCTGACCTAGATACAAAAACATCAACACTCCCTCTTAGCTAGGGAGGAGTCCTTCTCAATATTTGAGCCCCATAGTGACATCCACCATGGCTACTCCAAGAGGGTGGGTCCATCATGGCAACACGCATGAATGAAAAACAAATGAACACAAGTGCCCATCACGGTATCCTCAACGTGATGTCGTCATCTCATCATGGCGTTCACCATAGCTACTCCCAGAGGGTGAAAAAACACAAGTGCTAAGTCATAGAGTCTCTCACATGACATCCACCATGGCTACTCCCAAAGAGTGGATCCACCATACCTACTCGCAGAGGGTGGAACAAGGGCTTTCATCTCAAACTTCTCTCGCAAAGAAGAATGCACTAACAAGGGCTTGCACCTCAAACTTCTCTCGCAGAGAAGAATGCATTAGCAAGGGCTTGCACCTCAAACTTCTCTCGCAGAGAAGAATGCATTAGCAAAATCTTCAAGACGATGAGGCTCCCTTTGAACCTAAAATGTCAGGCTCCCTCTGAAGTTGAAATGTCAAACTCCCTTTGAAGCTGAAATGTTATTTCCTCCTTTTAGAATAAGAACTCTTCTGAATTGACATTAGACCTTGGCTCCTCCTAAGGTGTCCCTATGTCAATTTCCGCAGAAAAAGCTAGATGAGTAGACCTGAATTTGCAATCTCGAGCAATGTGGCCATGCTTTACACACCTAAAACATTGAATGTGAGATAAATCCTTCTTCTTTTTCTGTTCTGAAACAAAATCTGGTTCTCTATCTCTATCCCTGTTTCTTCTTTTGCCTCTTTCCATAGAAGTATGAGTAGCAAGGACTTGATTTTCCACATCATAATGGTTACGCCCAATTCCTCTTGTTACCAACCTTGACTCTTCTTGAATACAATTAGCTCGAAGGCGATCAAACTTGGGTAATTTGGATCTCCCATTGATGCTTTGAATGAAGGGTTCCCAAGTTTGAGGGAGACCATTAAGTGCCATCATAACAAGATCTCTGTCAGCAATATTGCCCCCAATAGTGCTCAACTGATTTCTCAAATCAGTAATCTTCATAAAGAATGAGATGACTGATTCATCTTTATCCATTTTTACACTGTGAAGTTGTTGCCTTAAGGCGAGAGCTATGCTGGTGTTGTTGATCTCATACATACCTTCCAAGAAACTGAACATATCTCTGGCTGAAAACATCATGATGATAGGTACAAGGTGATCCTTCACGAAGTCAATCTGGATCTTCTTTGCTTTGACAACATTCTTCTTGAATTGGAGTTTCTCTTCTTGATCTTTAGGTTAAGCTGATCTTTTCCTTCTACAAACTGAAGAAGATCATTTTCCTCGAGAGTAACAAGGATTTTGATCTTCCACGAAGTGAAATTTGAAGCTCCATCAAGTCTATCTTCAACCTTCAAACTGTACACCATTGTCACTGCTGGAAATTGCTTGTTGAAGATGAAGTAGGAGGAAGAGCTTCACTGCTATCAGACAATCTGATCACAATCAATTCAAACCCGCTCTAATACCATGTTAAGTTTAGATCAGACTGATAGCAATAACCAGAAATAACACAATGAACACACAAAACATAAGAGTACCCTGGGAAAACCTCCCTCTTGGAGGTGGAAAACCCAGCAACAAAATCTCAACTTGCATTAGGCAATAATCAGACTGTGTCTTTACAATTTTGCTTTAACACTTGAAACAATATGAACAGCAGAATATAACTTTACACTAGGGCACACAGTAGTATGAACAGCACCATGAAAATCTGAGTTATAACAAACTTATCTGCAATTATCCTTGACTGAGAATGATGCCCTAATCAGAGAGGACAATTCGCTGATTAGAGAGACCTGTAGCAGACCATGAATGAGGTTCGCTGTTCAAGCAAAGATTCGCTGACCTGGGAGATGAGTTCGCTGCCCTTGGATAAGTTTGCTGATCTTAATAATGCAATTAGCTGTCTTGGATAAATTCGGTGCTGAAGGAGAATGTAATTCGCTGACTTGATGTGTGTCTTGATGCATGAATGAACCTTGCATATATATGTGCCTTGATCTCCACCTCAAGTCGGCCTTGCAAATAATAACAATAATATGCTTGGTGCCCATTATAGGGTCAGCCCTATAAGCATTTACAAGTTACATGTTTAACATAGGGTCAGCCCTATTCACACTTACAAGTTACATTTGCACATTACAAGTTTCATCGCCCATTATAGGGCCGGCTCAATTCACAAGTTACATCGCCCATTTAGGGCCAGACCAAAATACAAGTTACATATTATTTTTTTGCACATTAATGTGACTAAAGCTGATAGGCGAATTAGTCACCCATATGCTAGGTCGGCCCTTGAAGGAATCCGACCTAGCTACAAAAACATCAACAAAACTGTCCTCAAAGTCTGCTTCCACGGTCATCTGATGGATCTTAAGCCGCAGAAAACAGGGAATTATGACCTAAATAATTTATTGAAATTTTGTGATTTTCAAGAAGAACTTAAATCCCTTTTTGGTTATTTATGACTCTGACTTAAATTCTGAGAATGTTGAGGTATTTAGACAAATTGTGAGTTCGAGTCATTTAGTCCTTTGACTAAGTTTGCTGCTAACTCATTTGGTGTTTTCCAGCCACCACATGATTTGTTGAACTTGATGCGATCCATATAGGTTGCTAACATCATCTATATGACATGTTGAGTTATTGAGTCCTTTGAATACATTTTCTGGTCACTCATTTGGTGCTGTCCATCCACCACATGACTTGTTGACACTACCATACAGGTTGCTAACATAATCTATATGACATGCTGATGTCATGGACAATTGTAGATCACCCAGCTTGGCTGCTAGTTCGTTTTAAGCCCATATATTACCATGTATTGTTTTCACTTTTTATTTTTGGAAAGGTCTCAAACTGCACTTACATAAAATGCAAGAAATTGATTCCCCTATGCACTGATATGGCCTCTTTTTACCAAGATGGCCCTGCAATCCCTCTGTAATTATTATGTTGAAAACCGATAGCTAGATCGGATTATATGAGCAAATAAATATGAGCAAATGTATTTACATTGGGCTGGGCCCAAAATTGTTTTATTGTAACTTGTAAAAGCACTTAACTTGGGCCTCTTCTTGGAGTGCTAAGTTAAAACAAAACGTGGTCATTATTCATAGTAAACCAAGCCCCAAATTTGGGCGCTAAAATAAAATATGAATTGTATCCTAGCCGACTTGAAGGAAATGTAAAAGATTCATCTTGTATATAACAAGATTCATCTTAGATCTCAATTTATTCATTCATCACTCAAGCAAAATCTCTTAGATAGCGAATTCTGGTTATGCAACACAGCAACATACTTTGCTCTCCAAGGTCTTCCAAGTGTAGCGAATTGATCTTCAAACTAGCGATTCAAGTCCTCAAGGTTGGCGATGTGATTCTTAAGGCTAGAGAACTGATTCCCATGCTTATCGAAGCCATCTCCAACCCTTCACTGTTATATCCTGTGTACTGAAGTCTGAAACAACAACATCACTTGGCAGATGTGGTCCAGCACTTCAGCGATCTGACTTGGTTGAATTGTGCCCTAGCTGATTGACTAAATCAGATGAGTGATACTTGTAATCTTGCTCATATAGATAAGGATTTATCTGGATCTTTGATGCTGGGTTTTTCCTCCAAGAGGGAGGGAGGGAGGTTTTCCCAGGGTATCTTTTGTGTTTTGTGTTATGTATGTTCATTTCATTTATTTTCTGTTGTTTTAGTTAAATCTGATCACTAAATTAACATATTATTGATGTTAAAGGCTTTTATACATATATTTTACATTTAATGCTATTTTAATGCATGGACTTCTGAGCTATAACAACTCGAAATCATTGTTGGTTCATGAGGACTATCCTTTGACTTTTGCTGAAGTTTTCATTCTTTTCATTTTTTGTGACATGTGTTTGTATTTGCCTCATTCGACTATGTAATTGATGATCTTACCTTTGCCTCTGTCTAAAAACTGGGTTTACTTCTCTGCTAAGCACATTGTTGGTTGTCTTCACTTAGTCAAGAGAAATAATTGTATACCATGATATTCGTTGAATTGGATTTAGTTTTAATTTTTTGACTCATTTTGTCTCCTCCCCTTGTTGTTGTGTTGGAATGCCTTTGTTAAAACTTAAGATATCATAGCAGGTACCTTTTTAGGTATTTGTCTATTCATATCAATGTCTGTCTCAAGGCTATTAAGTGAATCCCAGAGCATTTTTTTAGCACAATCAAGATTTTGATCTGTTATACCAGATGATATCCTTCTAATTGATTGGTTTTTATTTAAGTGTTCTTAGTGTTAGTTATAACAGTCGTCAATTAGCTCTGATAACTTCATCAGATCATGGCAAACTTTGTTTTTTCACAGCTTAGAATAACCTTTGCTTTGCTTGTTTATGTTGATTTTATGGTGGTGCTCGTTAACCATAGGCAAACATCAGATCTGTTGCCTTTCCAACCATAGACGATAAGCTCTTATCGTCACCCCTGAGCATGCTACATAAATTTTTCACCATCAATTGATCTGCTTGTACATGAATTCGATCTGCCTGATTATGATCGAACTTGCTGTCTGATCTTTGTTCCAAAGAGGGAAGACCACGTCCATACATATCCGTCGAAAGGAGATATCCAAGAGTCGGCTCTCATCAAGGAGGCATGATCTTCATGAAGCATCGCATGCCTTCAAATGAGGGGTGGCGGACTTTAACCAAAACTTGGCCCCTTTGAAACAAATCTGATAAGTCAAACTCGATAATGTATTTTTAATCATTAAACCTGATAATGCATATGTGACTTAATAAAGATATTAAAGGATTAATATAAGTTGATAGATTCATCAAATGTGTAAGGCCAATAGGCCATTCACACATTTGATCTTGCTGAGTCGGCCTGTAGGATTTCTACCGACACTATATCATCAACAGTTTATGGTTAAATAACCTTGTTGCAATTCATGGCAAATTCCCACAGTCAAAATGTTTGGTCTGAACCTGAAGTTTCAGGTCAGCCAAGCAAGCTTGTCTGAGCTGAACCCTGAACATGTTTTTTGTTTTGTAATAAAAAAAATTGTGTGCCCGACATCACAATGGTATAATGAAAAAACATAAAAATTAAAAAGAAACAAAACCCAGAAACCTGGATGATCAGATTTTGAAATGCTATGATTTATTAACTCATGAATAATGCACAATATCACAGTTTAATATTTTGTGTCAATTACTTAGTGATAAGGGATGTATATTATATTTTGAGCACGGTTACTGATAAGGGATGCATATTATAGTGTCACGAGGCACATTTTACACCCCACATGAACCTGGACTTTTGGGGTGTATGTGAGTGGAAACATTGAGAATATCGCCATCCAACATTTTTTGTTATACCAGCACATTCAAGCCTAAAAAATTTAGGTGATGGCAAAGTAAATTACTAGCACGTATACATCTTGATGTGGATCTGATATACATGAAGGAGGATTCAAGAGACTCAGTGGCAAGTCTACCACAAGATAAGTGAAAGCATACCTTTTGGATACCTTTCAGCACATATCAGATCCGTCTTAAGATGGATCTGTGCTAGTGTGTGTATATATATAATATATATTGCTGTTTTTTAAACTGTCTTCTGAACATTTTAAAGCTTTTTTCTACATTCTGAAGCTTCAAGCATATCCCCTGCTTTGAGTCCTCTGAATTTTTTCAACCTGATAACTAGGCTTGCTGTAATGAACCTTTGCTGTACCTGCCTCGCCTTCCTGATAATTAGGGCCTGGTCTATCCACCAAAGGTTGGATTTAGGCCACAAAAGGAAATTACGGTTTCCTGCAACATTTAGATATTTTATTTTATGTCAACAGTAATATTAGATCAGTGGCATAATTATTGCAGCACAAAATACATACACGACCCATTCTAGATTTTGAGGATTTTCCAGGTTGGCTGAGCTACCCATTCAGACCCATCCCGTCTCTTAGGGCTAATAGGGCCCCCTGAGGATGGGCCCAGCATACCCCTGGCTTGCACTCATTATCTTGAATGTACTAACAAACAAGGGATATCAGGAAGATAACAAATGCATACCGAAAACATAGATTCATGACTATATTACTTGGTTAACATTTATCCATTATATATAAATTTGTAGGGATTAATTCATTATATTTGTGCCTAGTTGCAGAAACATGACTATCATTAATTAGCATTCCTTTTCTTTACTTATTAGTTGTGTCTAAGAATGAATGAATTATTTTTATTCTTCTATCTTTCACTAAAGTGTATTTTAATGCAGCATAATAAACCTGATATTGCAGGTTACCTATCTAGCATGAAGATTAAGTTGATTTTACCCTTTTGTACATTACAAATGTGCTTAGTTCATTTGGCAAGACATTTTTTAGGCATGGAACCAATTTAGCAATTAATCTAGGCCACTAGTTAAATTATATTCATTACTGTTATATGAGGAATGAAAGCAGATTTAATACAACTTGCACAAAGACATACTTCATCATTTCGACATTTAAGCAGATTGGCCTGGGGACATACCAGCCTGCTGGCGATGGGGAGGGATGCTTACTAGGTGCTGGTCCTTCATCGCTGGAAAGAACCACACCTAGCCCTTTCACATCGTCTGCTGACTGATGCGTTCCTAGGGCAGTCCTTGTGGTTGTCTAGGCATCATAAATTATGACAACTGAAATAAATATTATTACTGAGTAATGAAGTTACCTGCTGGATGCTTCTCCTTGCCCTTCTCTCCTTGTCACCTCCTCTTCCATGTTTCCTTGGGGTATGGGTTTATACCTCTTTGAAACCACGCGATTCCCCTTGAAACATGGCGTCTATTCCGGAGGTAGCTTGGGAATGGACGCGTCCTTTCATTACTCCCACTAGTTAAAATAAAACGTATTTTAAGCGGTAAAAATAATTTATGTATTGAAAATATATATATTTATGTACATGTATTATTTAATGTTTCTAATCATTGCCTGCACACACGGGAATATGACACATGCATGTCATCATTTCAAGAGTATCATATTGCTAATATACTTTGCTTTCTAGTCTTAATTTCCTTTTCTTTGCATTTACTTGCTAGAGTGATAACCCTAAGCTATTAATCATGTAGAATTACCAGTTGAGGATCTCGTTGGTACTTACTTTCATTTTAGAACACCAGTCATAAAAATCCACTCTTATTTTAGATTATCAGATTTTGTACCCTACTGATGTAATATTTTCCTGGGTCTTGTTTAATTATCAGAGCTCTGAGGTTATTGACCTGGATTTGAAGGTGCACCATTGCTACTTGCTGGTGTGTTTAAGGTAGGAGTAGTTTATTGGTAAGGAGAGTTTGTAGATGTTGGAACATTTGATTTATTTCTCTTTGAGCTGTGTGAAACCACGCTCTTTAGCTTGTTTCTTGGCGCTCACAGGCAGGTTTAAAGCAAAAAAAATAAAATTCTAGATTAGGTATGGGGCTATATTAAGAGTCCCCAGTCTAGAATACAACCAAAGAAATACAAACTATAAAGATTACTAAATGCCTGTGTAAAGAACCCATGCAGGGTGAAACGGGTTTAAGATAAACACCATACTAGCATGATCAGGTCATTCCCTTTTTCTTATGAGACTGAAGAACCATATGACTCACAGATTGTGATTTAGGGGCTGTTTCCTATTATTGACTGATATCAATCTCACTATGTCATTATCTTCCTCATATCCAATATATTTGGAGATGGCAATAATGATTGATTAATGGTAACCAAGAGCAAATCTGGAATATTTGCTCCTATTCCTCATTCCTCCACCCGAGTCAATCCTGAGGGCCAAATTGTATTACCAGATCTAAATGGGGGACGATTGGAAGGCTGAGAATTCGCAATTTTGGAATCCTCCTGCACCTTAACAGACATAGAGAAAACCACAGGCTGAACTACTGCCAGTAGAGGAGTGAACTAACCTTGCATATTGGGGAGTGGATGGAGGAGCCGCCTTCACACTATCTCATTGGAACTTTGGTTTCTTCACCAGCCCACATCTAAGAGGCATCAGGTAATGTGCAACAGGAGGGGACCTATCAGATTCATTAGAATATTCAGGTGCTGCCCTCTTTACTATTACAGAGATAAACATGCAACCTTCCACCAGGTAGACTTTTTGGATTTTTTTATTCACCAGACAAACAATCCACAACTGCATGACCAACCTGGAAGCATCTTCTATATTTAAACATTATTTTTATAGTCCAGAACCTGTTTTGAAACTCAATCTTCTACCTGGAGCCATATCTCATTTGGCAAACTTTTTGAAATGTTCAGCTCCACTTGAATCCAAGCAGATGTTGATGAATCAACCTATCCAAATTAAAAAGTTTCCAATACCTTGGAAACAAGAGACAGCCCAGAACTGAAGTAGGAGGTATGATAATCGCACCAAAACTTGCAGAATGAAAAAGGTTTCTATCATGGAGTTAAAAGCAGGGAACCATGGGTTTACTTGCAACACTATGGCAATTGCATCCAAACCAGCAGAACATCTGTCATGGGGTAAAGGTGGGGACCCGTGGCTTTACCAGTAACACATGTTTGTCCCAGAACCACAGGCCTTCTTTCAATATAAAATATCAATCTTCACTTGATTTACAGAAAATAAGAAAGAACCTTTGAGCACTACAAATACTTCTACCAGGACCTTAGGTTTAGAGAAGCAGGTCTTAGAAATCCAAGCATGCAACTCTGAGAGGCTTGACCATAATGAACTAAACTTACAAAAAATGAAAATTTTACATCATCCTGAAGCTTTAGAATTGAATGGATGCCTGTGCATGGAATCAGATTCTATATGTCTTAGCTGAAACTCCTTTGCTGCTGCATGCTGCTTATAAGGAGACTTAGGAACGTCCAAAGGAGCGAAAAGCACCCTACTTCTCAGAGGGTGATTTCCCTCATGTGAATCTGTACCTGAGGAAAAACACACACCCGCATCAATGCCTAACTTAGAGGGAGTAATGGGTGCTGCAGGTGTAAAATCCCTGTGAAGAGTGGGGGTAAGGAGTCCAATAATCAATACATCATTCACAGATGAATGGGAGTCTTTTGGTTTGACAGAATCTGTACAAACAGTAGCAACAACTATACGAGAATTCCTAAAATCTGTGCCATTGAAATCTACAGAGTCGGCAGAGGAGCAGGTGGGAATAGCCATTCTTTACTATTGTTTTAATTCCCTGCAGGTTTAAAGCATTAGTGGCCATCTTGTTTATAAGTTCTTTCATTATGGCATCAATAGAGAGGATGGTGAGAATGCTTTTTTTTTTTTGCTATTTGGGAGGTGCAGTTGGAAGCAGCAGAGCCTCCTAGAGGTTTTAAAAGCAGGTTCTGGGACGGGTTCATTGACTATGGGTTTGATGAGCTAGCTTGGGAGAGTCAAATGCCAGGCTACACAGGAGCTGAGGAAGAGCTTGAGTAGTGGAAGTGTAGGGTTCAGAGGGGTTTCTAATTTTCTTCTCGCTTGTTTGTTATCATTTCACATTAATTTAATATGCTAGTTTGTTGCAATTATCTTTACATGTCTGAAGTATGTGTTTTTAGTTTATTGCTGTTATAAGCCTTGAACACTTACTACTAAAACTGATTGTTAAGTAGAAAGTGCTTCCTATTTTTGGTCAGTGCAGGTCTCTTTTTTGAGCTAGCATTACCGTTTACTTATGCGTCTTTGCCACTTGTTAAGAATTTTACTTATTTTGTCAGGATGATGGAGCATGGCTTACTGCCTTCAGAAACAGCAAAAAAGGCATATGAGAGGAAGCAAAAGAAGCAGCAGCAACAAAGAACAGGAACACCAATCAAATCTTCATCTGCCGCAGAAAAGAAATATTCCCCTGTTCCAGAAATGAAATATTCATCCATCTCAGAAAAGAAAAGATCTTTTAATGGTGTTTCAAAAGGAAATACAAGTTTAGTGAAGAAAAGTCTATCTTACGATGATGATGATGATGATTTTGTTACAAAGCCCGCAAAGAAGAAGGTTTGTTAGAATTATTTCTACTTATTTTCATGGGGAATGGTAAATAAGACCTCATTGTTGCGGAGGCATCCCTTCGCATACATTTGCCTTCTTGAAACAGCTGCATTGACATAGGGTTGGAACCTTGATAATTCTTGTGAGCATTTCTACTTGGCATGTTGATGCAATTCTTTCTGTAACTAACAGACATAATCTCATGGACCTTGTCTGTTACACATTGCTGACCTAATTTGATTTGCAAACAAACCTTGCAAATCTCAGCTCTGCATAAGACATTGGACATTTATTCTGGTTTTAATTGTTTGTATGGGATGCAGACTTGAAAACCAGGTACTTGATTTGGTTCCATATTATTTATTTACTGTAAAATATTTCAAATTCCTGTATCAAGATCATACAATGATATAATTTCTTGATCACAAGCCTTAATAGATATTGTTTTCCTTGGGCAAAAGTTTCACAGATTGTTACTTATATGAGTTCTGCAATTGGCAAACAAAATAATGTCAGAATTGAGATGTTAGACATGTAAGGCATATTTCATTACGGATTTATTCGGTAACTGCGGAAAATGCATAAGCCATTCCAGTACGTTTGTTCCTGAATCTTTTACCCTTTTGCCCTAGTAGTGAGCAACGGCATGATTGAGAAGGATTCTCTTGAGCAGTATACTTCTAAGGAATGGATTTGTTTTTGCATATGTTTACCATACTTGTTTGTTGGGTTATATTATTGCATATTTACTATCAAATTTCCCAACCTTTGTGCCTAATAGTTTGGATTTTATTACCCTGGTTGAGTTGTAGTTCGTCAAATAAAACTTTTGCAATTCAATTCCATGCCAACATGAGAGAATTCTAACCCCAATAAGCGACAACCATACCCCAACCTAAACATTTAAAGCTTACAAAATGGGGTTTATTATCTGTTATCTTATCAGTATCTACATTAATGCTTAATCAGATCATTAAACAAGCTATATAAGTATAAATACAATGGAATACCACTTCATGCTCTTTCCAATATAAATGGTCTCGTATATATATCTTTAAGTTCAAAAGTTCAATACAGTGCTTTCATATGTATCATGAGATCTATTTTGCGTTCTTCCAAAAGTAAAATAGCAATGCATGCACCCAATACACCTGTATCAAAATGGAGTGTTATTTATGACTCAGTTATCAATTCTTTGAATCTTTGATGATGACTTAATGTTGCAACCTTTTGTCCTTAAGACGCTGAAGCTTTATGTTGATGTGAAGTGTCACTCTGTTGATGCTTGTCATTTTGCTTCCAGAGTTGCTGTCTTGCTTCGACTTACTGATTATGTTTAGAGCAATGAAGCATATGAAGCATCTTGCTAACATTTCCTCTGCCTAATGGTATGATCCAAACATCTAAGAATCGAGAATATGCAGAATTTTAGTTAGTATAATACAACACAGCACAAGAAGTATGGAGGCACTGTTGTCCTCTAAACAGCAGTATATTCAATAGAGAAGAATACCCTCGAGGTAGAGTTGTACTAAATTTTTTCCTCAAGAAAGGAATCATTCCAGATGTTTGTTTTATGAGAGCTCCGATCAAGTAGAATATCTTTTCAGGATACTTTACAATTGCGACCTGTCTTTCAAGCAAAACTGTTACATGGGCACTTCGCCAACAGAAAATTGCGAAAGCTTCCAATTTACTCCTACATCTCAAAATATAAATTAAGTGAAATATGACTTTTGAAATTTTATAGTAGAAATTCTGTTAATGTTATAATCATCTTACTCATTAATTTTTGTAGTAGTTTATTCCAGGGCTGTATTAAATGGAATAATTAAAAATCAATATTTCATGTGGTTTGAATTTAGATAGGCTAAATATATGTATTTCAAAAATTAGATTATTTTAAATGTAGCCATTCAAAAAAAGTTGGAACATATGGCATACATTGATCTTGGATGATTGCTTTATTGGAATGGATAAAAACAATTCATTAGCATAATCATTGTTAACTATGGAACTCCCATCCTTTGTTCCAACTTTTGAAGTTTTTAAAAAAAAAATTACTCTTGCTATTTGCAATAGTCGCCCTGTTTGCTACTTTTGATGGTGGTGGGTTTGTTTGTTGTGTCCTTGTGCCTATCGAGTTGGTTGCACTCTTGCTCAGAGCATTTTAGGGTTTTTTTTCTTTAGGTTGGCTGCGATGATGTTAGTTCCACATGGCTGTGCACTTGCTTTGAGGTGGGATCCCTTTTTTTGACCTTGGAGAAGGGTAACTCAGGTGCCCTTGGTCCAATTGATATGGGGTTTGTGAAGAGCACACGCTTATACTGAGGGAGAGGGGTGGAAGGGTGAATCAGTATAAGACAATTTTTTTACTTAAACTAAACAACAAAAAATGCACAACGTCTGCACAAAAGAACACAAATTTATGTGGAAACTTTTTGGGGAGAAAACCACGTTGAAGGACTACTTGAAACTACTATCCAAATCTAGCTTCACAAAATAATAAAATGATCTTACAATATTTGCAAATTGGCAGGCGCCAACCTCTTCTACCCCCCAAAAACAACAAAAAAATCACCTTCAGTGTTGCTTCTTCAATGGATAATGAAGATCAAAATTTCCTTCATAACCCTGCTTCAGTTTTGATTTGCTTTGTTTTGCATTATCTCTACTCTACTCTGCTACAAAGATCTCCCTTGTTCTACTTTGCTAAACGTCTACCTGTATTCGAAAGATATTTCATTTTTACGCATCACACAGATGATTCACATACTCACACCGCGCATTGCCAAAAACTCTCTTCTATATATATCATTCATATGCTAAATTCGAGGAGGTGGTCAGCCACAAAAATATTAATTCACAGTAACATGCTACAGGTTGGCCACCCAAAGAAAATATCTCTGCTCATCAATTGGAGACGTCGGGGGTCGGCTTTCATCCATACCATCTTCAAAAAATGTTACTGCTAAAAGAATATTGTTGGTCACTATTCACAAAATATAACCGTTGCTTATTCCACAAGATAGCCTTTCGCGAACTAATTTTCTTCTCTTTTTGGCTAAAATAGCTTTCCGCGAACTCTGTCCTTCACGAACTTATATTCGTCATCTCTTTTTCGGTGAAAATGGCTTTCAGCGAACTGGGTTTTTTTCAAACTCTCCTTTCAGCGAACGCTCTTTTTGGCGAAATTAAAATTTGACCAACT
The DNA here is from genome assembly GCF_030272615.1 of Cryptomeria japonica. NCBI lineage: Eukaryota > Viridiplantae > Streptophyta > Pinopsida > Cupressales > Cupressaceae > Cryptomeria > Cryptomeria japonica. The sequence continues at coordinate 207,162,299 of NC_081410.1, forward strand.
CTTCCATTGGCGAACCAAGTGGCTCACGAACTTGAGAGTTCTTCGAAACTGTTAAGCAAAGGGCCTGAACAGTGATGGTCGAAGACCAAATCGGTGGTTGGAGATCAGGGATGCATCATACAATCTTCCAACAATTTACAAACATGATATGGCATGCCCCAAACATCAATACCTGATTTAATCATGCTTCAACACACTTCTCCCTACATATTGATCGAGGGTCAAGGATCGGTCATACACCATCCTGCATACCATTAAATGAAACTTGCAAATGATACATACCAAGTCCAAACAACGATGACGACAACCATGTTCATGTCAAAATATGCAAATTGAAATACATCAATGACAACATTTTCAACAATCAAAGATAATATCAATATTCAACATCAATGACAACATTTTCAACAATCTTGACCTTTATCATTGATGACAACTACTAAACTACTATTTACAATGACCCTCCTTTCAATAACTCTCCCCTTCGGTGCAACTCTCCTCCTTAGGGTATCTCTTCCCCTTTGATATCTATGGCAAAGGGATGTTCAATAGGTTATGGCTATGGGGGACTATTTACACCCGCCTCATAGTGTAATTATAAGTCAACACTTATAATTACACTATGGGGCGGGTGCAAATAATCCGGCCCATAGATGACGCCTGTTCAATATCGCAATGCTATTTCTTTTCCTATTCTATCTTTTCCTTATTGCAACTTTTATTTTTTATAATAAAACAACCATTCTAATAATACATTGACTAGCTCCCCCTAAAGTTGTACTTCTCCTTAAACACTCAGTGACAAGATGAAGAAGATACCACTCCCAACTTCTAAACAAGATACTCAAAAGTTGCTTTTATAAGGGGCTTAGTAAATATGTTTGCAATCTGTTCTTTTGTGGTAATAATTTCCAACTTGGCCAACTATTTTGCAACCTACTCTCTCAAGAAATGATACTTGATAGGAATATGCTTTGTTGTTGAGTGCATAACAAGATTTTTTGAAATGTATATTGCACACGTGTTGTCACAAAAGATTGAAATTGGATGACCATTCTCTATTATAATGTCTTTCAAATTCTGCTTCATCCAAAGAATCTATGTACAACATGACATTGCTTCTATATCCTATACTTTTGGTATGGACAAAGACATAGAATCACGCTTCTTACTTAGCTAAGACACAGACAAGTCCCTAGAAAAAATGCTCCTACACTTGTACTTTTCCAATCATCAACACTACATGCCCAATCTACATCTATATATGTTGTTAGAGTAAAGCCTTCACCATTGGGATACCACAAACCAAAATCCATAGTACCTTTTAGATATCTGAAAATTATTTTGACAACTCGCACATGAATTTCTCTTGATGTTAACTAAAATTGTGCGACCATTCCAACTACTTGCATGCTATTTGGCCTTGATGTTGTTACATAGAGTAAGCTGTCAATCATTGACCTGTACAATGTCTAATTTTCTTTAGGAGATTCATCATCCTTAACTTACAACTTGTAATCATAGTTGTACTCACTCATTTGCAATCTTCCATTTTGAATTTTTTTCAACATCTCATTGATATACATGGTTTGTGAAATGAATATGTATTTATTAGATTGAGAAAGTTGTAAACCAAGAAAGAAAGATAATTCACCAAGCATGAACATTTTAAACTCATGCATATCTTCTACAAACTCTTTGCACATTATGTCACTATTGCCTCCAAAAATAATGTTATCAACATAAACCGTGACAATCAACTGATTTTCACCTTCATTCTTAATGTACAAATTACTATCAACAATTCCTCTCTTAAAACCTTGTTTCTATAAATATTTATCCAATATTGAATATCAATCTTTGGGGGTGTGCTTCAGCCTAGGATAAAGTGTTTTATTCAATTTGTACACATAATCCTTATTTTTTTTATAATAGAAATCATTCTTATTGTTTGATGTAAACTTGTTCCTCTAAATTACCATTTAGAAATGGAGACTTGACATCTATTTGATAGACTTTAAAATTATTAAAAAAGCGAATGTCAAATACATTCTAATGGCTTTTAATCTTGCAACAAGAGCAAAAGTTTCTTCAAAATTAATACCTTCAATTTGTGCATACCTTTATAAGTTAACCTTGCTTTGTTTCTTATCACTTGGCCTTCTTCATTTAGCTTGTTCCTGAATACCCACTTGGTACCAATCACATTCTTGTCCTTTTCTCTTGGTGTAGGTTCCCATGTCTCATTCTTTTCAATTTGGTGCATCACTTCTCTCATAGCATCGATCCAATGCTTGTCTTCTCTACCTTCTACAAAATCCTTACGCTTTATTTTAGATAGCAAGGATAAATTTGCATGTTTAGATGTACTTGCCAATCTTCTTCTAGTTTGAATTCCAACATCTTTATCAACAAGAATTTAACTCTCTAAATGATTTCTCTGAACATACTTAGATGGTGTCTTTGTATTTTTACTTTTTGTTTCATCTTCTATATATTCTTCCTCTTCTTCTTCCTTGCACCCTATTCCTCTGATTGATCTTGTGCTCTCTCTTTTTGATGCCTTGTTTCATCCACTTTCACATTTGCAATCTCAACTATCTTCTGCAATCTTTTATTGTAACATATACAGGTCTTCCTTCTTGAGGATTAACCAAGGAAGATACCTTCATCAAATTTTCTCAAATCCTCACCATCTCTTCTTATATAGCACTTACTTCCAAATACTTTGAAGTATTTGACTATTGCAAGTTCACTCTTCAATAGTTCATAAGGTGTTTTGTTGTTGTTTACTCTTATGTGCTCTCTCTATTCAACATGTAAACAATTATATAAACAACTTCTCTCCAAAAACATGTCTAAGAATTTGGACTCATTGAACATTGTTCTTGCCATCTCTTGTACAATTTAGTTCTTCCTTTTTAGAACTCTATTTTGTTGTGGAGTCCTTGCAACTGAGTAATGTCTCTTTATTTCATCATACTCATAGTAGTCTTCAAACTCATTAGAGGTAAAGTCACCTTTTCAATCTGATCTCAAATAATTAATCTTTAGACAAGTTTTATATTCAATTAATGCTTTAAAAGATTTGAACTTCTTAAATGCTTTTCATTTATCTTTCAAGAATCCAACCCATGTCATTCTAGAATAATAATCAATAAACAACATACAATACCTTTCACCTTGTAGAATCATTGTTCTTCTAGGCCCAAAGAGGTTTGTATGAACAAGTTTTGGTGGTCTTATTGTTAAGAACTCGTTTGTCTTGAATCTTGCTCTTATTTGTTTTCCAAGTTGATATTGCTTTCAAAGAGTGTTTGAGGGTTTGGTAATCTTTGACATCTCTTACAACTTGTTTGGTGTCAATCTTCACAAGATTATTGTTGGCAATTTTTGTGCCAACCCTTGCAAAGATCGGTTCGGAAAGTTCAGTCATACAACATGTCATGTTAGTCGGTGCGCCAACATGTCTTTTTATCACACTCAGCAGAGTTAGTTGCTTCCTTATATTTTTTAGAGCACATAACATGAAGGATATGTGAGTGTCAATAACATGATATGTTTTCGACCTGTGCCTTGCAATAACATCAGCATCTCGTGTCAATAACACGATATGCGAATAACACTTCATGTTATTCGCCATCTTGTATCGGCATCGCATGTTATCGACTGTTGTGTGTTATTGACTGCATCAAGCTATTTACCACAACATGTTATTCCATTGGCGGTGGCGGTAAGCAAAAGAATAAATCAAAAGGATCGTGCGGGATAAGAGAGCAAGCAAAGATAGTGCTCCCCTTCTTTACCCCGCATCGAGATAAAGGCGCAATGCAACATCGTGCAGGATAAGAACGATAAGCGTTTTTTGCTTATCCAGCAAGACAAAGATATCAAAGCAAGAGGTCATGCAGGGTAAGCTATCCAAAGGCAAAGTATGTGGTCCTCCTTATCCTGTGCTAAGAAGAATACAAGGCTAAGGGCTATTTAGGATAAGAAGGTCGAAGGGCGGATGATGGGCCCGACGACTCAGTGGCCATGTTAGTGGTGGCAAACGACTTTGTGGGCTTGGTGGGTCCAATTTTAATATAAAGGGGATTTTGCCAAGACTTCTCATGGCGGCAAAGAGGAATTTTGTTTGGCCGAAAGGCAATGTCACTTTGAAATTCTTGGAGTGGGGCCAGTTGCCTCATGACACAGTCTTGGCCATCTATCTCAACTTAAACTCCCATTCGATGACCACAACTTGTTCTTTTGTTGCCCCCCTTGGCGCTCTCTTGGTGAGATCTCGCATGTCCATCTGCACGCGAGATCTCGAAATCGACAGCTAGCATTTGAACTTCCTCTGAGCCGTTAGCATTTAAAATTTTGCAGGCAGGTTGTTGTCGACCCAATGGTCGAGACGTCTTTTGGATCAATCAACGCCCGATCTCTACTCTGTTTGGTTCCCAACCACCGGGGATTTCCACCATTACTCCAGATTGGACCCTACAGGCCAATTTTTGATGCCACCATGCCCTCTTCAATGCAAAATAGAGACTTTTTGTCCCTATAAGTGTGCTAAGCCATGCTTGTTGACAAGGATTGCTTCACTGATGAGTTATTTTTCTCTTTCCAAGGCAGATCTCGATCTGATCTCCTCCTCTTCTACATATTTTTTGTAACCTAACCATAGGAGGGTTAGGGTTTCCATCAGTAATTCGATTTTGAGTTATGCCTCAACTATAAAGGTAAATTTTGTATATTTCCAAAGGATCTTATCCTCGTTTTCTCTAGCAATAGTCTATGACTCCTGCAACTATAAAACTACCTTGCCTCTGCATTAATAGAATTTGTTTGCCTTACCTTGTTTCAGTTTATGCAAATTTGTGTATTTCTCTTACTTGTTGTATGAATGCATCTTTTTCTTGTTTTCTCAGCATCTGTGATATTGTTGACTCCTCTTAGAGTGGCATCTGAGAACATTGTTCATTCCTCTACCATTGTTAAGAATTCCAACCTTGACTCAGTCTTAGAAAGCTAGACTTAGATAGGAATTAATGTATCTTTTGGGCAATTTTATTGATGTTCTGTGTAGTTACAGGTGGGGGTAGATCAACTTCCAGTCTAGGTGCAAACCTGAACTTCTTTCAATTTCCCTTCTTTCTCCCTTTTTCCTCAAAATCAATAGAATAGGATTTATCAGTGTTGGATTAGTCCAACACCTGCACTAAGATTAAATAGGAAGTCGACCTTCTCCGGAGACTCAACCTCACTTTTGCAAGTCCCATACTTGAGAGGTTGTTTCCATGTTTCACAAGGTTAGTGATCAATTCTGGTCACTAAGGGTGCAAACTTTTGTGACAACAGTTTTTGGCATGCTTGGTGGGATAGGTTTTTTAAGCATTCAAAGAAGATTCAATTTTTAGACCGTTCCACTTCAACCCATCAATCATACCACAATTTTTGGCACGCCGGGTGGGACTGTTGAACTTTTAGTTTATAGATGACCATATGGGGTACAAACTCTTATTCACCAGACATATCTTTGTTGATCTTGGTGTGAGGATCAACAACTCAGCCTTTGAAGGTAACAAATCACATATCTGGCGACTCTCCACAACAAATCTACTAGTTAAGTTGTTTTAGTGCTCAAACAATTGGAGATCTAGTGTGCTCTTCAGTATCTTGCCTTTGAGAGGTAGTCACATTCAACACTTGGTGACTCTGAGGATCGATCTAGGCTCTTGTTCACGACCAACCACCTTCTCACATCAAGAATCCAAAACAGGGGCATCTTCTAGAGGTATTTTTCTTTGATAGTATGAACTTTCATATTCTAGAAGAAGAGAAAAGTAGCAAAAATTTATGGCTATCCCTAGAGTACATGTTTTTGTCACCTTTAATGGTGGCAACCCCTTAGCTCTAGCCCAAAAGAATGACATCCCAGTATCAGCCTTAAAGGTTGTACCTTTCTTTACTAGTGAAACCTTTGTTACCCCTAATGAGCATATCAAGGATGTAGCAGGCATCTGCTCTGTTTTTTACATTGCAGAGGACAATGTTGCAGTGAGGCTTATTGCCTCCTCCCTCAAGGAAAAATCCCTACAGTGGTATAGGGGTCTACCCTCTGGTTCAATCCATAGCTGGGATGAATTGGGGAAAAGATTATGTAAGAGCTTTGAAGACAAGAGTGACCCCTTGTCACTAGTTAAACAACTAATAACCATAAAGAGAGCCCCATATGAGTTTATGACAGACTTTAACTATAGGTTCCAAAAGATTTGGGATAGAATCCCTTCTTTGGTCAAACCATCTTCCAATTGTGCCTTTCTCTACTTCCTTAGGGCTCTAAACAGTGACATAGCTGTGATGATACAATCATTGGGGGGGGATAAATTACCAGGGGCCTATGACACTGCCATCAAGGCATAAAATTGTTTGGTTCAAGCAAGAAAGCTTCCTCCTAGACCTTCAATGCCCTTATTCCCAGTGACATCTGTAGTTCAAATGCCTATACCTGAACCTACCCCTCCACCTTAAAAGATTCAAGAGGTCAACCTTGGTGCAGGTACTTAATAATGAGTTGGTCTTAATCAGACGATAACATTCTCAAAGAAACAAACCTTATCAATCCCAAAATCTGAATTATTAGCAACAAAGACCCAATTTTCAAAGGCAGAACGGATGGAGTACCCCTAGGCCTTTGAATAGCCTAAGCCCTGCAATTGCAAGAACCTCAAGAGTACTTGTTCATGTGCAGTCTAATCATGTTAATTAGGGGGCTTGCAGAAATGGAGATACCTCTCAAACCTTAGTGGCGTAGGGGGATTTTGTTTTTACAAACTGGCAGGAGGAGGAGATGCCTACAGGGAGGTTGTCACACGAGCTCCAACATGCTAGTGTTGAAGTGGTCACAAGAGATGTTGTTTCTGTGACACATGACATATCAGAGATGTTTCCTGCCATGAGCCTTGGGTTGCTACAGTTTGTCACCAAGAGGAAGGAGGAACAAAAATAGAGAGACAACCTGAACGTTTTGGATCTTCTTGTGAGGTGTCTCATGAGCCTGAGACATGTGTTGATGAGCTAGATATCTGCACATGTGATTATGATGTATGTTGGTTCTCCCCTGTCCCTGAATGTAATGATGTTGAATATGAGGCCTTCATCCAAGGTAAAGATGTATCTTTTGGCATGAGGGATGGGGTGTCTGAGTTTGAATGTTTTACTTGGGACCAACATACCAAGTTTAATGGAGTTGACCAACAATAGGTTGACCATGCAGATAGTCTTTTGGTTTCTCATCTTGACAGTATACCTGAGTTTCAAAGTTTCCAATTTGATGTGCCTAAGGAGCCCCTTCATGCAGGTCAAGACAAAGAGATGGTATGCTTGTCACCCCATGCGAGTTTGAGACCTTTTCCTTTGGTATCAACTCATGCTTAGAGCAGGACAACAGTGATGGCAGTGCCCCTCCCCTTTCCGAGTGTGCATTTGATGTGGCTCCATGTGCTTCAGATGCCTATCTTATGTGGATTCCCAGTAGCAGCAAGGAAAATTGTGAGTTTTCTTGTCACCACATCAACATCATGTGTGCTCTAGTTATATGCATGTAGGATACTCCAATTGTTGTAGTTAGTTGATGACTGCAATCATGAACTGAGGGAGATCAGATCCTTCAGAAGAATTATTTTTGACAGAGGCAGAAGCTCTCATTTGCCTCTTCTTGTAGCAATGTAAATAGTAGTTTTTTAAAGTTTTCCATAAGTGCGCATGCACAGGTTATCTCTTCCAAAATGGCCATATTTTATTTTTTTGTTTCAAGGGCAGAGATTATCTTTTGTTTCAGGCCTTGATTCTACGCCCAATGGATATCTAAGACATCTGGTCTTTCCCTAAGCAGGCTTAGGGCCCCCTTTGAGTCGCCAGAAATGTTGGCAATTTTTGTGCCAACCCTTGCAAAGATTGGTTCAGAAAGTCCAGTGTCATATAACACATCATGTTAGTTAGTGCACTAACATGTCATGTTATCGCACTCAACAGAGTTAGCTGCTTCCTTATATTTTTTAGATCACATAACATGAAGATTATGTGGGTGTCAATAACATGATATATTATTGACTCGTGCCTTGCAGTAACACCAACATCTCATGCGAATAACACATCGTTTATTAGTTCACATATCTAAAGTATGTGAGGGACCGATACATGACACATTTAGAGAAGAACGTAAAGTACGAGCGACCCCCCTGATTCCAGAGAGGGAGTGGAAGGACCTGATTTTGGATGCCAAGGAGAGAATTGAAAGGAAAAAAGGAAATACACCACTAGATGCCAGAAGAAGGTATGTGATACTATTAAGAATGTAATTATGTACTAATTACTCTTTATATTTATATAATCTAACATATTTCAAACTTTTCATAGACCGAGTGACACGTCAAAGGCAACCAAGGCAAGACAAGAAAAATACGGGCAACACAAACTTGACTCTGGTGGTTATATGAAACTTGTACGATTTGTAAGTATCAGTAAATGAAACATCGCATCAAAATATTTATAAATTGCAAACAATTTTTTTATTATCAAACAATGCAAGCAAAATTCACGATACCAAGCAAAAATGCAAGGCTTTGAATTCAATAGAGCGCCCACAAAAGATGACAAGAGAATTGCCTACCAGCAAGGCTATATAGTCGTGGCTGAACGACTACGAGAATTGAGTGGGCAAACACAAGATTCTGGTGCATCCATCACATAGGTAAATATGCTAAATGAAAATTGTTTCAAATTGAATACTTCACCAATAATCTATTTGATGTTGAGTTCCAACATAAAGTGAATATATTTGTTTTAAATAATCAAGCAATGATAACAATGTGCATGACATTGGAATGCAGCCTGCTAATCGTGAAACACAACCTGCATATGAAGGTTCAGATGTGCATCCCAGTAGTGGAGGTATTCATTTGCTATTCAAATTTATTTATGTAATTATTAATACAATTAAACATCTTAAATTGTAATTAGTGGAGTAATTAATGTAACCTTTTTTGTTAATATTTTAGAGCATGTAGTTGGTGGTGACCAAGTGGAGCATGATCCAGGTACATAACATCAGGAATGTGATGTTCCCCAATCAGGTAAAGAAGACCACTGTTATTCCTTTAAACAAATTTAATTGCAATTGGTGTCCAACATTAATGTAACCTTTAGTATTTCAACTCCAGAGGATCTAGAGGGTGTTCAACATGTTGAGGTTGAGGCTAGACAAAATGATGTGGAAGATGATGTGGCCCCATCAAGTAAAGAGTGCCACGGTTATGTTCTTTAAATTAATGAAATAGTTGTACAATAATAAAAAATGTTTTGAATTTAACCCATTTCTTTATTATTACAGAGGACCCCCCTTCGCTTCAGTGTCCTCGTCCTCAGCATAGGACTAGGCATACATCGAGATCATGAGAAGAGGGCAGAACAACTAAAGAAAACGATGCTCCACTTAGTCTTTACATAGCTTCAAAGAAAAAACAATAAATGTAATTACGTGCTAATGAATGTTTATGAATGATATGTGTTAATGAATATTGATGAATGTTGCATGTTAATGAATGTTAATGAATGTTATGTGTTAATGAACGATATGTGATATTAATGAATGAATGTTATATTTTATTAATGGTAGAAAGAAAGAATGAATGTTAGACTTTAACAGGGAATTTAGAGTGATGTTATGGGGGGGGGGGGAGAGGCCAAATGAGCTTCCACCTTCACATGGTTGGCCCTGTTAAGTAGAGAATATTAAACTATTATCGAAGCAAAGTGAAACTCAATAAGATAACACCATTTTCAATATTTCATTATGTTGCATAGTTAGTCTTATTGAAAAATGTATATTGAATCTTAATTGCAGGGTCCAACAGAGCCAATACGAACAATAACACCACAAGTTGTTGGGTATAATGAACTCCCATATTGTCTTGTATGTACACTAACACTATGAGTTGCTTCTAGTGTTGATATTGGCCATGGTGCAAGTGAAAAAGTTGTGAATATGCCTCATCCTTGTATGTTTTTTTATTAGTTGACATTTTCTTTAGCATTTTTTAATTTTCCTTATCATTTTCTCCGCCAACTGCATTCTATGGCATTGTATTTGATTTGTTCTCTATACTCACATGAGCTTAATAGTCCTTTTGAATATAATCTTCAATGATACCAATGCGGGACTGCTCTCAATTTATTGTTCCAAATGGCTTTGGCACCTCATTACTATTCTAAATACCTTGTAGCAAACTATGTTTTCTCTTATGTTGAAATAACCTCAATCACTGTCTTATGCTTGTCTACAAATGGTGTTCATTAGTTATTTCTTGTGTTTGATGGTTCATTTCATTTCCATCCAATGTGATTGTTGATCTCTAGCTCTATAAATAATCCTTATAATGATTCTCTTCAATGACAAACATCATTGTGTTGTTGATGACCATTTATGATTGCTACCTATTGAATCTAGCTCTTGTTGATAAGTTTCTTTCTTGTATATAATATTGATTCTTGATTACTACCTATTGAATCTAATGCTTGATGTTGTCCTATATGCTATCAATCATTGTCGGTAAAAGCCACTGACCTGCCTTTGCTTGTACATCAATCACCAAGCTTGGTGTTGTTAAAATAAATCATACTTTCATAGTAGGCCACTGTCAAGATTGTTTTACTAGAAAATTCCTTGGTACTAGAGCCACAAAATAGTCTTTTGATGGTCGATCACTAGTATTTTGATGGTCGATTACTAGTCTTTTGATGGTCGATAACAAACTCTTATTTCTTTGATCTTGTCACTATATTTGAAGCCTTGAAGATTTGCATTTGATGTTGCTCTAATACTATTTTATTTTGAGTTGTTTATGCCCTTAAATTCTTGTAACCTCTATTCTAATATTGGCAAATAATTTCAAATCTACCTCTAGTCAAATATGTCTAGACCTAGGACTATGAACCTTTATCTTCCTATGGCTTACTATGTTCGATGTTTCTCACCGTGTATATTTGTATCATTGTACTCAAAATGGAGAATGGATTATGCTATCACTATTGTTATAATCAAGTCTTCTCTTTGGGCACTCTTTATGTGAAGTGTTCCTATCAATATGTCTTAATCATGCCTTGTGAAGGGGCTTAGTTTTTGTGTGGGATTGCTCTTCACTGATGAAAGGCTCATGATTGTATTTGTCATTGTGAAGGTTTGAGAATATTTCTTCTTCCATTATCAAAATATTCTCATGGCACCGTTTTATCTTTTCTTGCTAATGATTTCTTGAATACAATAGTACTCTTATTCATTATTTGGGACTATGAAAGACAGTGATCAAATTATATGAACCTTATTATCTCCCTTGAAGACTGCTCTAGCTTTGAAGGCCAAACAAATTCTTAGCTGCTCCAAGATTTATTATATTTGTCCTTAACTACTATGGCTTGGTATGCGTATTGTGTTTTTGAGGTATCATGATGTAGTTCCCAGATGGGTTGGTCTCAAACTTGATGCCTTAGTGATGCAGAGATAGGGGTAATACTCAACTCCTCATGGCAGGGCAGTACTCAATAATAACAAGATAAGACAATTTTGGTGACTCCAATCCTTGATTCAACCAAAGACAACATTAGGAGGTTTGACATTTTGATAAGGGATGACCCCAAGTATCTTTCATCACATACATAGGTAGGCATAAGAGTGAGATTAGGCATCTACCTCTCCTTGACTGACTTGAACCAATGAATTTCATAAATACTCAACTCCAATGGCTTTGTGGAACATCACCCAATTGGACTCAAGACATGACTGTGATAGGTCTTGATGAATACTAATATGGACAATGTTTGCAAGGATAGAAGTTTTTACAACAAAGGGATAAGAGTGTAATGAAACAATGACCTCATACCACTTTACTCTTGGGAAGTTTTAATCCACCAATTTTGTATTAAACCACATTGACACACAATGTTAAAACCTACCTTGAACAAGTTTACCCACAAGAGTACAATTTGCTATCCTTAGGACTGTGAGAGTATTACTTGAGAGTGGAGGCTTGAGGTTATAAGTTTAAAGGGTCTCCTTTCAATTTTGGTGGTCAACAAAACTTCCAAGTGCCAATTTAGACATTAACCTCCAAATACATCACGTGCAGTGTTCATGTTGTATTTACAAGTTTTATAAGAAGTGTCGCCCTCTCTGCCCTTTTGACTGTATGTATTGGGGACAATCATACATCTAACTTCCCTTGGTTTTAAAAGTCACAAAATGCTTTCCTAGATGATGATTTGTAGTCTTATTAACACTGCCCAAGCATGAGTAACCAATATAATATATGTAGACTGCACTTTGGATGTTCTGATGTTGTTAACACTGCTATACTGCCCTTCTTGACTGTGATTTTTTGAGACATTCAACATAGAATTTCTTTCAAGCATGATATAACATAGTGACATGTTTAAAAATGTATTTCAAAAGCCATACAATCAATCCCTCCATGATTTTTTGGCATGCAACTCAAAATACAACATAATAGGGGTTTAAGAAGGGTTTTTGGACTGAGAAACTTAGATTGTGATTTTGGTTTCAATCTGCAATATCAATACCCCATTTTGTCCATGCAATAACCATTTCTTGCATATACCACAACAAGGTTTTAAGAGTCTTTGGAGGTGTTTGACAACACTAGCAAAGAGAGAAAAAATGACTATCATAAAAACTGGGACTGAGACCTAGTGAGACCCCACGGGTTTTGCAGGGTTTAAGGCTTGGGCAGTCTTTAAACTTTAATGTTTGTTGACATAGCATGAAAGTTAGGTCTTATGCAAGATGTTTATTCTTCCTACATGAATTTTGTAACTTCCAACCATCCCTCCTTATGCATACACTTCAAATCTTCTCTTCCTAGGGTTGATACATGAAAATATCAACCCCTTTACTTGCTCAAACTCACAACAAACTCCTCCAACCGGCCCTGCACATTTGAAGAAGGAAAAAAGGAATAAAAAAAGTACACTCCCACGTGGTTTGGGAGATTGATAATAAAACAAATGAAAGATTTACATTTTCTTTTGCCCTTGTTTACCCTAAGAGGGTTTTGGGCAGATTTGAGAAAATTTACAATAACTAATGCTACACTTGACCAAATGAACTCAAATCAAAACAAAGATGCAGGTTATTAGTTACTCTAACATCCTCAATCACAGAAACCTCCTGAGAATGAAGAGTTTTTATTGGAAACAACAAAAAATCATAGTGTAGTTTGAAAAACTTAATAAAAATCACTTTGTTCAAACTCCAAAACTTCAATAATGCAAATAATTGCATTTTTTCATTTTGATTCCTCATTAAATTGAATGGGACAAGGCTATGTCTAAGTACTAGATTGGATCCGCAAGAATTCCTTGAGCACTACTATTAGGATAAGGTGACTTGGGAAGGCGTGCCCTCACATGGATTGATTGGGACTTGTCTAGAGAGATATGCTCACACATGTAGCGATTGGACTTGCAAGATCACCATTCTTGTCCATATGTGAGAAATCTTGGTTTTGTGTGCTGCATCCTCATGAGCACACATGATGGCACTCCCTACGTTAGCACTCTAGTATCTAGGTCTTGATAGTTGAGTAGAACCCTATGGTTTTACTCTTGCTTGATATCATAGTCATCTCATTTTGATATATGCCGGATGACAATTTGGTGTTTCTCTTGTGGGTGCCTCCTTGTCCTTATTATCGCTAACTAAGGATGCTTCCTCATTCTTTTAGTGTTTTTCTTATTGTTGATGTGACTGATGCATTGCTAGCCTTTTCATCTTGTTGTGGCTTAATGAATTTTGTTGGGTTGATATGTTTATGTTGAGCATTTTCTCCATTTTTGGCTCTTGTGTAAGCCTATTACTTCCCTTGTATTCTTGTATGACTTGGACTATGTGACTATCTCCATGAGCACGGTGGGGTGGACATGAGGGCACTATATGGTCAAGTGGCATTGCTAACAACCGTTGGGGATTGGAGGACTTGGTTCATGATTGGCTTGATAGATTTTACCTCCTTCCTTACCACTAGATATTTTTCATTTTTTTCTTTTCTTGTATGATGTAATCATTTGTATAATAAGATATATTGTATCATCGAACCTGCATGTATGCAATCTTGATCTAGTCATATCCTAGTGGGTCATGCATTATTGATGCAATCTTGAATGCATTGCTAAGGTAGCAACATTAGGGAGCCCTTACAAGTAACTTGAGTTATCTCAAATGGAGTTCCAAGAGTTTTCTCTTCCACATGTTCATAGTTGGTAAACTTATAGGTTACAACCTTATTTGAGGTTGAGCATTATACTTGTATATGTAATGCACGATGACACTTAATTACCTTTAAAAATATATATTTCCATGCATTCGACTTGTATAGTTTTCTCTTATCCTTTAGGGTTCCTTGGCGAGGTGTTACCTATGGAGTGATTATGATAGGTATTGTACCTAGTTCCAACACTAGGATATGAGCTTCATAGTCTATCAATTTTGTGACAATCCACTAGAGAGTGTAGTCGATGTAGACCCAAAACCACAAAAATTTCTTCAATATCGATGGCACAATATTATTACATAGTTTCCTAATAAATGGGTATGCATATATCCATATAGATCATAAAAAATGTATCTATCATATATATCATAAAAGGTGTCATTGTACATGATTATCAATATCCACCCAGGTTTCAAGCCTTGGGAGATAGCATAGCCTACCAGAATTGCCTACACTCGTGATAGTAATGGATGGATGAGGCTCACACCTTCAAGTAATAATTTTTCATACTAGTTGAGTTATGGAGGACAAGAGGACTATGTTTTCCTTGGGATGGAGCATACTGTCATATCCATACCATGATATATATAGTCCAATATGTGTATGATGAGATACACAACTCGATGACTTATATGCTACTTCAGGTGTCAAAATTCAATCTCTAAGGAGTCCATGATAGTTTGAAGATTTACCATATTGGCAAGTCATATTTAATAATGTCATAAATAGTTGTGGTTGGAATCTTGGACAACAACTAGATTGTTCTAGACAACTATAGAGATTTCACATCCATTCACTAGACTACAAACAAGTTGATTGCAATATTTATGTATCAAAGGGGGAATTTTCTATTTGTATTGACATTGGAATTTATTGTTTAGCAATTGATATGTACTCTACCATGACTCCTCCATCCTTAAACTATTTGTGCAAATCCTATTGATAGGTTGCAATCTCTAAAAATCAACATCATTCTTTTTAAAAAAAATAATTTGAACGTCATCGGAATTCCGACAGGAGAGGCTGATATGTCCGATGGGCATGCTATATGCCTGACGACATTGGCTCATCGGATGGGTGGCAGAAAACCATCAGAATTCCAACAGTAAAGACTGACACATCCGATGGGCGTGCTATATGCCCGACAACATTGGCTCATCGGATGGGTGGCAGACTACCGTCAGAATTCCGACGGGAAAGACTAACACGTCTGACGGGCATGTTATATGCCCGACGACATTGGCTCGTCGGAATGGCGACCATGTTCACTGTTGGAGGTGTCCTAGTGTCCGTCGAAATTTCGATGACCTCGAGTAATGTTGGAACATCCGACGACAAGTTTTTGATGATATTTTTTGTCGATTGTCTGACGAAATGCAGTAAAAAATCTGACGAATTACCGTCAGAATTCAACCCCAAATGTACTAGTGATCCTTGTAGCGTCCTAAAATTGCGACACTTGCAATTTCGACTGCATTTCGGTCTTCGCGATGGCGACACAACACGCAACCTGAATGGAGACCCCGAAACTTGCTCACGACACTGAAAACTGCATTTTTCAAGCACCCTGGCCTGAACCTCCTTGCACCCTGCTGTCCCGGGAGGTGGGACCAGAGCGCCCAGCGCCCTGGTCCCCAAGACCATGGCGCCCAGCGCCCTGGTCCCCAAGACCATGGCGCCCAGCGCCCTGGTCCCTGGGTCCTATTTTGGGCCCGGTCTCCTAAGGGGTCTCGGGTCTTTTTGTTTGCAAATTGGAAATTAACTTTCCTGGTCGGCCTAAGGTCGGAAAAATCAGTCTATCAGCCCTAATTGACAAGTATATAAACTACATTTTTCTCTCTCATTTGGTATGAAGAGGATATGTGTACAAAGCGTGGAAATTATACTCAAGCATTCAAGCATTCAAGCATTCAAGCATTCCTTCAAGCAATTGATCATTTCAAGTCTCCATTCAAGGCTAAGTGTTGCATTCAAGACAAGGATTCAACCATTGAAGAGGAGATCACATACTACATGCTACAACATACAACATACAACATCTATACCTTCGCACATAAGGATACAAACATCCTTAGAACAAGGTATTAGTACTTATTTCACAGTCATTTACATTTACAGCACTTGCTCATTTCTTGGTTAATTCCAAAACCGGGGTTTGACCTAAAGGCAAACCCCTAATCCCTAACCCCCCAATCGTCTTCGCTTTTCTGTGTGTAGGTTGCAGGTACGTGGCTGAAATTGAAGATCTGGAATCCTTGTGCAGAGACGAACAGTTCCCCCTTCGTTTTGCGGATTTTTCGGAGGACCATGGCGCCGGGTGCCATCGTCCCGACAACTTTTTCTCAAATTTGCAGGACAGCGCCGTATCGACATTTTACTGCTAATTCCAGGTCCGCAGCTTCATACTGTATCCCTATCTCAGTTTATAAGCGAATCTTGGTCATTTTCTATGCATTCCTAGCTTAATTCTTCTATGCACATTCTTTACAAAAGAGGGTAGCCTTGCTGTCTTAACCCTTGAAACTCATTTAGCATCCAATCTTGCATTGCGTGGGATTGGATCTTGTGGGTTTCAACCCCTCTTTTGAATGTAAAGTCTCTCCCCTAAGTGAAAACCATCGAATCCTAGCGAACCTCCCTTCTCTCTCCTTGGAGTTGGAAGAGGGGAGAGCAACTAGGGTTCGATCGCGATTTTCCGCTTTACATTTTGGTGAACCCGACGTGAACATCCTTTCTGATTTTTCATGCTTAGATCTAAAAAAATTGATTACATTTCCATGTTTGATCTTTTGCAAAATTTTAGAGGTGATTGCATAAAAACCCTAAAGTTTCTTTTTAGTAATTAAGCTTGTGAAATGTCTAAATGTTAATGCTTGTTTCAGATCTACCCTTCTATCACAAATTATCAATTCATATTTGTGCTTTAATTTTGAAAATTAAGTGGTTAAGTGTTAAAACCCTAATTTTTAAAACCCTCTTGATTCAACCTTTGTTCGACAATTTCACTGATCAAAACATCTCCAAATCAGCTGTAACTTTGGATTCCGCAATAAAATCACAATATCTTTCATCCTCGAAAATTTGGAAAAAATTTGCAAGGACCGTGGCGCCGAGCGCCATCGTCCCCGACATTTTTTCCGAAATTTCGGGAGCGAGATCTTACTGTGTTTTCCTGCTAAAATCCAGAATTTTGGCTGATTTTATCAATTATAACACCTTCAAAATTAAAGTCAAAGTTGGTCTTGTGATTGCTTGGATTAAGGCTTCTAAACATTTAAAAATCATTGAAATTGAAATTTTGTGTCAAAATTGTGTTCTTACTGTCCTAAATCTGAAAAGTGTGTTTGCATTCATTCGAAATTTCAGTGCTTCATTCAAATTCTTGCATTTTGTGACTTTTGAAATTAAGTGCTTAATTACAACAACTTTGATTTCCGCTTTCAAAATTGAATTTTGCGTGAAATTGAGTCAATTTTTAAATTTCAAAATTTGCATTGCTCTTGACATTCCCTCTAAAATCATAAAATTCAAAATTTCAGTTTCCCTCTCTTTTTCAAAATTCAAATTTTGCATTTTTCGACAATCTTGGTAGGGTTCAATTTTGAGATTGCAACTTTAATTTGGCCTATCTACAGATCGTAAAATCACTCAATTTTTTCAGATTAGCTCTAAAATCATTATACCTTTCATCCCTGCAAATTTCGAAAAAAGTTGCAAGGACCGTGTTGCACTCCGGGCGCCACAGTCCCGAACATTTTTTTCGAAATTTCGGGAGACTGTTGTGATTGCATTTAACAGCTTAAATCCAGAAGATTGGCTGATTTTACTGAAAATTGCTACCTCTAAATTCAAAATCTTCTCTCTCTTTCTAGTGCATGAGTTTTACAACAATAAGCCCTACTTCCACTATTCCCGTTAGACGAAGCCGTAGAATTAAGTCTTTCCGAGGTTTAACTACTGAGGAGATGGAACCTAATTTGAATAGCCTTTTTAACGAGGACATGGGTAATTCCTCTAATCCTCCTAATGATGAAGAAGCTCTCCATGAGGTTTCTGTAGAACAACTTTCGAAATTGGATAACCAATTTGACGATTTTCGACAATGGATGTCTCAAGAATACCCTGATAGTCAAGCTCTTCCTTTAATTGAGGGTCTAAAACGTATGCTTCAAAGTGATAAGAATGGAATTGATATTTTGCGTGGTATTTCACACATTGTGAATTCGAATGTGATGCCTATGAAGAGTTGTGCTAAAAATTTGGGTTATACACAACCTCCTACTCAAGTCAATCATTCTATTCCTTTGATGACTTCTATTGCTAGCATACCTACCTTTACATCAAACATAATGACCAATTCTATACAAGACATTCCTCCCATGATTACTAGTCATGGGGGCAATCCCTCTTCTTCAATTAACCCTCTTCCTTCATTTAATCCGACTTCTTCATTCATTCCTTCAATGAATGTCCCTATTATATCTCCACAAATGAACATGACGCAAGGGGGCAATTTGTTTAACCATTCCATTCCTCCTTGTAGTGTTCCTCCTGTCCAATCATCTCCTATGACTAATTATCATAGAGTCCCACCACCTTACTCTTTACCTTCTTTCAATAACATAACACCTCCATCTCAATCTAACACATCCAATATGAATTCTTCGACTGAAGCGACCATTAACAATCTTGCACAAACTGTCTCTTCTTTACAACAACAAATTGCCTCTATGAATCAATCTAAGTTTAGTGTGCCCACATTTGACGTTGCGAGTCCACTTTCTCTTGACATTGTTCGAGCTATCCCTCCTAAACATGTCGAAATCCCGCATTTGGAGCTTTATAATGGTAAAGGAGATCCTCTAACACATGTTAAGACTTTTCAAACAATTTGTATTGATTTTGCTTATGACCAAAGATTGCTTGCAAAATTGTTTACTAGAACATTAAGAGACAAAGCCCTACAATGGTATTGCTCGTTGCCTTCTTATTCTATTACTTCTTTCGAACAACTTGCAAATGCTTTCATTCAACAATTTCAAAACAATATAAGTCCTAAAGTTACTTTGATTGATTTAATGCATTGTAAACAAGGTGTTAAAGAAAAAGTGACTGATTTCATTGGTAGATATAAGCATTTGTATGCTCAAATTTCTTTTCCAGTGCCTGACAATGATATTCAAAGAATCTTTATTTCTAATTTACAAAAAGATATTCGAGACAAACTTCTATTTTCTGAGTTTACTTCTTTCCAACAGTTGTGTGCAACTCTTCACAATTATCAACTGACTGTGAGTCAAATGGAACAATCACATCCTATGGCTCCGAGTGATAAGGGTGATAGCAGTCAACAACCATTTGGGAAGTTTAAACCGAACAGAGATTCCATCAAATTCAATGAAAACATCATCAACAACAATGTGAATGCAGCATCAGGTGTGCCTCCTATTTCTAAATTTTTCAAGAAAGAAAGAAAGTATACTCCTTTGAATGAATCATTGCATAGTATTATGAATAAGTTATTGGAACAAAATGTGCTTACTCTTCCTCCTATAAGAAAAATTGATCCTGCAAAGATTACTTCACCTTATTTTGATAACAAATCTTTTTGTCAATTTCATCGTCAGCCTGGGCATGATACTGAAAAATGTTTTTCTTTAAAGGGTAAAATTCAAGATTTGATTGATAATAATACTATCTCTGTTTCTGGAGTGAATGATAAAGGCAACACATCTGTAGCTCCTCCTAACCAAAATCTTCAGATTTTTACTGATCCATTACCTTCTCATACCTCTAATGCAATTGAGGCTAATGATTCCTCTCTCTCATCTGATGGTCTTGTGTCTATGACTCCAAATGTGATTAACTTTGTAGAGCAGCAAGAAATCCCTAAAGAACCTTCCATCACATTTGATTCCAGTGAAACCATTAGGGCACCTGATGGTCCTTTATACATAGTTGCAAAAGTTAAGAATACACCTTGTCGTGGAGTGCTTATTGATCCTGCGTGCATGGTTAATGTTATTAATGAAGAATTTCTTTTTACTTTGCAATTGAATCAAGTGATATATGACAAAACAGATGTGATTGTGAAATTATTTGATGCATTTTCTTCTCCTGCAATTGGTTCTATTACATTGCCTATTGAGGTCCATAACAAATCTCTTGATGTGAACTTTGCTATTATTCCATCTTCCGAACAATTTCGTGTGAAGCTTGGCTATCCTTGGCTGTCTTCCATGAAAGCTATTGCTTCTCCTATTCATAAGTATTTGAAATTTCCCCATAATGGTGAAGTTGTTACTGTCAATCATAGTCTCTTTAAACCAGCTGAAAGAACCTCTAGTGTTCCTATTGATTATTTTTGGCCTAAACAATTCCAATCTCTTCCTCCGCGAAGTGATCATCTTTTCAAATTTTATCAAAAGTGGAAAACAGATATGATCCTATCTCTAAGTGAACCTAGAACACCTAAACTTGATATTCCTATCATTCTTGAGAAGGAGGTTCTTCCTTTGAAAGATAAAACTAATGTCTTTCCTCAAGAAGATTCCCAACCCATCCCCATGGATGTGAGTATGTCTATGCCTAATAAACTTCCTAAGAGTAGACCTATACCTCCTCGTCATGATGGACTTGGTCTTCTCCCTAAACCAAAAATTCCTCCTTTATATGGAGCAGTTCCTCCTCCTTCTTTTTATAGAGAGAAGAGACCTTCTTCTTCTCCTATTATCCAGCCTAAGAGACCACAACCTAAACACCCAAGTGCTAAGGATGAGAACATTCCTCCTCCTCAATCTTCTCCACTTCCTACTAAGACTAGACGAAATCGTTCTGCACGTGAACGCTGACGAAAGCGTCGTCTTAGAGCTCAAACTTTGCAATCTCCAAAAACACCTTCAACAAGCATTATTCCATTTTCTCCTCAGCCGGACATTGAGCCTAAATCTCCTAAACATAAGATGCATGATGGTCTTGATCCTGTGCGAGTTAAAGATCCTATTTTTATAAATCTTGATGATGATATGGATGAAAATGTTATTCATGATGAAAATGTTACTTCTCTTGCTTCTGATAGTGAATATGAACTTGTTGATATTGATAACCATTTATCTAATGAATTTTCTAAAGCACTTATCCTAGCTCCTAGACAAGAACAACGTGGCTCGGAACATGAACATAGCCCTTGTTTGGATCTTGTGATAGCTCCATCTGCTATGTTGGATGTTCCTCCTCTAGCGTGTTCCCTGCCTTCCCGAAACATTGATCAGCAAGATCGGGGGGTAGATGACGTGCCAGACTAGTTTCATTAGCATAGAAGATTCTCTCCCCCTCTCTTTTGTTACTTCTTCTATATGTTACTCTCATTCTTCTATTTATTGTCCTTAGTGTTGTCTACTTGAGGACGATGCAAAGTATTGAGATCTCTCGATCTCTCTCATGTTGACTCAAAAGACACATGTGTTCCCTTCTTCTAGGTGACCTTCCTTGATTGGGGAATGAAGAACAATTATGCATACATACATATGATATACATGAATTATCATACAGCATACTGACCCCAAGGAAAGCGAAGTCACCTTGTGCTTTGTGTTTTGTGTCCATTATCCTTGGGCTTATCTCACACTTGGGGGCTAAATCCTTGTGATAACGTGCTCCTTTCTCATTTCTTATATGTATCACTACCTTAAAGCAATCACCCCCGGTGAGGCGTGTGCGATTGCTTTAACGTAGGGGGGCATACATCCCGTTCATATCTTTTCAAGATACTTGAAAATTTCTTGGTAAATTTAGCCTTGCCCTGAAAATTTTTGATATCTTTCTTGCATGAATCATAGTGAGGGAACCTTACTACTGACAGTCATGGTTCTCCCTCGTGATCTTCCCTTTTACTGTGTCAATCGAAGTCGTAAGATCCTTAGTCCACTGGGGGCTTGGTGTATCTTGCCTCCTTGACGTGGTGAAGGTCTTTCAATATTGTTTCCTTGTACTTTACCGGAAGTATGAGCATACATACTCCCGCTAAAGTGGGGGCTAAATGTAGCGTCCTAAAATTGTGACACTTGCAATTTCGACTGCATTTCGGTCTTCGCGATGGCGACGCAACACGCAACCTGAATGGAGACCCCGAAACTTGCTCACGACACTGAAAACTGCATTTTTCAAGCACCTTGGCCTGAACCTCCTTGCACCCTGCTGTCCCGGGAGGTGGGACCAGAGCGCCCAGCGCCCTGGTCCCTGGGTCCTATTTTGGGCCCGGTCTCCTAAGGGGTCTCGGGTCTTTTTGTTTGCAAATTGGAAATTAACTTTCCTGGTCGGCCTAAGGTCGGAAAAATCAGTCTATCAGCCCTAATTGACAAGTATATAAACTACATTTTTCTCTCTCATTTGGTATGAAGAGGATATGTGTACAAAGCGTGGAAATTATACTCAAGCATTCAAGCATTCAAGCATTCAAGCATTCCTTCAAGAAATTGATCATTTCAAGTCTCCATTCAAGGCTAAGTGTTGCATTCAAGACAAGGATTCAACCATTGAAGAGGAGATCACATACTACATGCTACAACATACAACATACAACATCTATACCTTCGCACATAAGGATACAAACATCCTTAGAACAAGGTATTAGTACTTATTTCACAGTCATTTACATTTACAGCACTTGCTCATTTCTTGGTTAATTCCAAAACCGGGGTTTGACCTAAAGGCAAACCCCTAATCCCTAACCCCCCAATCGTCTTCGCTTTTCTGTGTGTAGGTTGCAGGTACGCGGCTGAAATTGAAGATCTGGAATCCTTGTGCAGAGATGAACAGTTCCCCCTTCGTTTCGCGGATTTTTCGGAGGACCGTGGCGCCGGGCACCATCGTCCCGACAACTTTTGCTCAAATTTGCAGGACAGCGCCGTATCGACATTTTACTGCTAATTCCAGGTCCGCAACTTCATACTGTATCCCTATCTCAGTTTATAAGCGAATCTTGGTCATTTTCTATGCATTCCTAGCTTAATTCTTCTATGCACATTCTTTACAAAAGAGGGTAGCCTTGCTGTCTTAACCCTTGAAACTCATTTAGCATCCAATCTTGCATTGCGTGGGATTGGATCTTGTGGGTTTCAACCCCTCTTTTGAATGTAAAGTCTCTCCCCTAAGTGAAAACCATCGAATCCTAGCGAACCTCCCTTCTCTCTCCTTGGAGTTGGAAGAGAGGAGAGCAACTAGGGTTCGATCGCGATTTTCCGCTTTACAATCCTATTTCTGCACTGACTAGCCATATGGCCAAATTTATTGCAAACAAAATAGTTACCATTGATTTTATGAGCATTACGTTGCCATACCAGAGGCTTTCTTGAATTGTTCTTTTGTTGTGCTGATTTGGATTTTTCACCCTTCTCATATCCAAGACCTTGTGTATCATTAGGATTCTTTTGACTTGCAAGCATCTCATCTAGCTTGGATGAGCTAATTCTGAATTTTTTCTTATACTCATTTGCAACTTCAAGATAGTATTTAAGAAAATGGATCTGTTTTCCAAGATCTTCCTTGGTTTCATGCAATTCTTGCTACAGTTGATCATTCTCATCACAAGTCCATTATATTTTTCAGATTTGTTTTTCAAGGGTTGAGCAAGCTTTTCCTCATTTTTCTTCCTTTCTTCAATCTCCCTTGTTAATTTCATCATAATGGCTTCCATCTCATTCTTCTGAATTGCATTAGCTCTAGCAAGTCTGTCACATTCTTCTGTCTTTTCCTTCAGGGATGCTTCATCAATGCCTTGACTTTCTTTCTCCTGAAGCTGATCAACAAGTTCCTTTCTCTTTTCCTTGGACTTACCTAGTTGCTCCTTTAATGTCTGAATGAAATTTTCAGCATCCTTGAGATTTGTTTTCAATTCCTGGACTTTGTCTTTGGATTGATCAAGATCATCAAGTGCAACAAGTAGTTGTTGTCTAAGACTGCTAGAATCCATTAAGACACCTTCCTAGATCTTCCTCAAGTTGTTATTCTGAGGAACTTATCTCTGATACCAATTGTTGAAATCAAGGGAACACTGAGAGTGGGGGGGGGGGGGGGTGAATCAGTGTTCAACAATTTTAACTTCAATAACATAATCTTTTAACCACTTAATGCAAATGAAGAAAAGTAAAGTGCAGAAACACAAAACCAAGATCAACAACACCATAACACCAAGATAAAATATGTGGAAACCTGGTTAAGGGAAAAACCACGGTGGGATTCAAACCCACAATATTAATATACTCCGTTAGAAGTATAAAATATTACAAAAAGGGAATGCACATGCATTCAAGCACACTTCCTAGAGCTCACTGTTTAATTACAAGTAAGGGCTACAACCCGGAAGGCTCACTGCCTTACAAAATGATTATAAAAGATACAAGAGGGTTTGAACTATTTAATAGCATCAACAAATGCCTGAGCATAGTTTCGGTTAAGCACAAAACACATGATCACACTCTGCTCTGCTAATCTACTATGTTATGATATTCTACATTATACCGGAGCACCAATCTTCCAACCACGCACGTGAAACTATGCACAATTGCTCATACACACTTCACACATAACTAGTGATCTACCGAATGATCAAATCAATCATTCTAATATTATTTGCAACATCAAATTAGATCAATTGCATGTCGGCCCAAAAACCACATAACACACAAATGAAACGTGTTAGCCAAGTCGGCTCAAATGTGATCAAAACAATCAAATAGAGCAAAACAAAATGTCCACACGCTTCCCATATGTCGGCTCAATAACCTTGAGCATGTAAACAACCACCAAAATCACTTCACACGATCCGCACATAGAATCTTAACACGCTACTGCCAATGAACACTGTTCTACCATAAAATTGTCTACTGGATCTTCCAACTCACTCAAAACTTATCACCGGAGGCCACAAACCTAGAATAATTCATATCACGGGACCACAATGGTTCTCTGATATCTACAACCGCAAATTCTCAACACAACTAAATCACCAACCACAACACTGTATATTCTGCCAGATGTCCTATCCTTCTCACCGAACCTTACTGGACCTGATCATGAACTGCTAATTGGATATCTAACTCAAGTTGCCATCAATGACAACATTTAATCATCAATTTAGCATCTCTTGCCAACATAAACATAATTATTCTTTGTCATCATCTGAAACACTTCCATTACTCTCAAATGAGTTGTCCCTTCTTGAATAGAGACTCTTCTTGTGTTTATGAAAGTTCTTTTTCTTTTTGTATTCATGAGTTTTTATCCCTTTCCTTTTGTTATCATGGTCATCATTATTTCTATCCTTTTTTGCAAATGGACACTTAGCAACAAAATGTCTTATCTTACCACATTTAAATAATTTAAATGGTAACTTACCTTTGTACTTACCTTATCCTTTCTTCAGCTTCTCACAAAGTGAGCTTCCTCTACATTTGATTCATTGATTATTTCAGATTCTTCATTCTTCACTTTTTTAGAACCTTTGAAGGTTTGTACTCACTTTGATAGCTTCTCATTTTTAGTCCTCATCTCATAAGAAGTGAGATACCATGCGATTCAACCATAGTCAATGCATTTAGATCCTTCATCTCTTTAATGACGAAAACTTTTATATCAACCCAATAAGGGAGAGATCTTAGCATCTTTTGTACAATAATTGGTTCATAAATTTTTTCACCAAGCCATTTGAAAAATTTGATAACTTCATCCACACGAAGGAGATGGGTTACAATTATTTCCTCATCTTTCAAACTATCTTCTATGAGTCTAGAGCTTAGCCTTCTTAACCTTTTCATCACCTTCGTAGATGTTTAGAAGTTTATCACATATCTCTTTTATAGAGTTACATTGAATCACCTTAAGAAACTCAGATTCAACCAAGCCACACAAGATAGCATTCATAGCTTTCACCTTGTTTTCATTAGCTTTCTTTATAGTTGGATCTATTGGAGGGGTTGTTGGAGCTCACTAACTAGTTATAATAGATTACCAAATACCAAACCCTATAGCTATCAGGTAAGTATGCATCCTCATACTCTAGAGAGTGTAATTAAATCCATCAAAAAATGGAACTCTATTTTAGGAGAATCCTTCTTGACATTCCATGTGTGCTTACAAGATCTCTATTGTAGCAGTTATACTATTTTAATGGGAACCTTTCTCTAATACCAATTGACAAGCACATCGGTAATCAATATAAGATAATATTTTACTCATTAAAACTTAACAACAATAATAAAAAAATGCACAACGTCCATACAAGAAGACACATTTATGTGAAATTCCTTTTGAGAGAAAACCACAATAAAGGACTTCTTGGATCTACCATCCAAATCTAGCCTCACAAAATAATAAAATGATCTTACAATATTTGCGGGCACCAACTCATAGCAGACACCAATCCCCACTTATTGAATTTGTAGGCACCAACCTACTAGAGACACCAATCCTCACAACTAAGCACCAACTCAGCGAGAGACAACAATCTCTTTTCATAGGAGGCATCAACCTCTTCTACACCAAAAAAATCACCTTCAATATGTCACTTCTTCAAGAGATAACAAACAACAAAAATTCCTTCATAACTCTGCTCCAATTCTGATCCACTCTACTCTATTTTGCAATATCTTTACTCTAATCTATTATAGAGATCTCCTTTGTTCTTCTCTACTAAACGTCTACCTATATTAAAAAGATTACATTTTAATGCACCACATAGATGATTCGCATACTCACACTGTGAATAGCCAAAACTCTCATATATCATTCACATGCTAAATTCAAATAGAAGGTCAACATCAAAAGTTGATCAATTCACAATAACATGCTACAGGTTAGCCACCCAAAAATAATATATTTGGTCATTAATTTGGGACATCAAGCATCGATCTTCATCCTTACTATCTTCTAGAAATGTCATTGGTAAAAGAATACTATCAACCACTATTCACAAAATATAAGCATTGTTAATTTGGCAAGATCATCCTTTCACAAACTATTTTTCTTCATTTTTGGCAAAAATAGCTTTCAACGAACTCTATCCTTCACAAACTTATCTTCCTCTTCTCTTTTTTGGTGAAAATGGCTTTTAGACTTCACTTTCGACAAACTCTTTCTTTTAAAAACTTATCTTCGTCTTCTCTTTTTTAGCAAAAAATGGCTTTCGATGAACTTAGCTTTCTACGTGTTAGGAAAATGGTGTCTTAACCTTGCAATATTAAAAGGGAACTAGTACATTTAGATGGCTGGATAGACACGTGTTTTTCTTCACTTCAGATAAATTATGTGTGCAAGATAAGGAATGATAGATTTCTCCTATTGGTGCATTTTGTATGTTGTGAAAGTGCATCTAGAGTGCTCAATAGCCAATAAAGCTGCATTTTATATATAATTTATCATTGTAAATCTTGATCATTTAGCATTAGGTCATAGATCTAACATTGGATATTTTGAATGTTTTTTTGTTGTAGAAGGTAACCCTATATTAGGAGGGCATTGTATTATGACTATATATTGTGAAGTATTCTGAGAGTCTGATAGCTATTGAATTGCCTTTGGATATCCATTGGTGATACTCCTGTAAGAAGCTTTATGTGCAGATACATTGTAATATGTTGTTGATTTATGAATAATATATAGGACAACTTTTGTAGTGGGTTTTTCTCTCGAAAGGGTTTTCCCCACGTAAATTCCCTATGTTGCGTTATGCATGATATTTGTGTTTGTTTTTGTTAAGTTTCTATAACATTGTAATGATATATAAAATTTTTGCATTACCCTCCTCTCAAGATTAGCATAGGAAGTTGTTTCGCTACCATAACCTCCTTACACTACAAACTCTTCATTTGATGAACTCTCCTTTCAGTGAACACTCCTTTCAGTGAACACTCCTTTCAATGAACTCCCCTTTCAATGAACACTCCTTTTGATGAACTCTCCTTTCGACAAACTTAAAATTTGACTAACTCTTCCACTGGTGAACCAAGTGATTTGTAAACTTGAGACTCATCAAAACTATTAAACAAAGGGCTTGACTAATAATGGTCAAAAACCAAATTAGTGGTTGGGGATCAAGGACACATCAAATAGTCTTCCAATGATCTACAAACATGATAAATCATGCTTCAAACATTAATACCCAATCCAATCATGCTTCAAAACACTTCTCACTATATATTGATCGGAGGTCAAGGATCAACCACACACCATACTGCACACTAGAAACTAAAATTCACAAACAATACACACCAAGTCTGAACAATGATGAAAAGTTACCATGTTCACATCAAAATATGCAAATTGAAATACATCTATGACAAAATTTCCAACAATAAGAAACAATATCAACCTTTGACATCAATGACAACATTTCGAATAATTAAAGACAATATAAACCTTTGACATCAATGACAACATTTCGAACAATTTGATTCTCAATTGTCTCTCTTGTGTTTGATTTGTTAATGCATTTGACACTCTTGCCTCATTGTCACATCCAAGAACTTCTCATTCTAGTGCTATTGTTGTTATCTTAGTTGTTGATTGCATTGGAGGTCACGTTTCTAATGCAAGAGCATCCATGGTGGACGAGAGATTCAAATTTGAATTGGCATATTCAACCTCAAATCTAAAATATTCCTTTTTTGGCATGAAAAATGGGAGTTACAACTTACCTTGACTCAAAGATACTTTCCTTAATGCTAAATATTCAAAAATGAGCACCCAAGAATGAGTTATTGAGCAGATTCTATTTTAGGGTTATATTGAGTGGAGTCAATGGCATAGTGGACCGATATTCTTGGCAAGTATGGCGGTAGAGTTGTCAAAGCATCTAGAAGCTTTGAAGGAAATTTCTAAGTTGGGAAGATGAATTTCCCTTGTTTGGGCATTAATTTTTGGTGGTTACCAAACCTCGGGTTTTGGTAACTATGGTGGTTAAAAGGCAAGTTTCAACATTCATTTTAGGATTCCAATTTTTTCGGACTTTTTGGAAGTTTGAGGAGAAAATAAAATGGCTTTGAAGAAATTGTAGGTTTGAAGATGGGGAAATATAATTATGAATAAATTTCAAGCTTAAATATTTGAAGCCATGTTGATTCTTGTTGCAAGTTGAAGGTTTGAGAGCTAGTTTTCAAGCAAGATGCATGCGGGGAAGAAGTTCTTTGGCTTGTAATTTCTTCTAGTTATTGTGACTAATTTTATCAGTTTTGTATCAGATTTTAGCATGTTTGTAATAGCTAAGGCTGCCATGCAATTTATTTGCACATTTTCTATGTAGTTTGTTTATTTCTTGAACATTTGGATCGAATTAATGAGAAGTATTTTTCTTATTTTTTGCATTTACTTGCATATTTGAGTTGCAAATGTATGTGGTTTTAGGTTATGAGAATACCTTATATCACATTTTAATTCAAATCTTTAATTTGTTTGCATGTGTGGTTTGTGAAGGTCATGTAGCCCTTCATCAAGTTTCTAGCAAATGCCTACCCTTGACATACTAAGCAAGATGAGGGATATTAGCGAAGATTGGCAACTCAAGCATAGGGTGAGCCTTAGATATCAACAAGGTAGGTTCCTTTCCTTTTTCTATGATAAACACAACCACAAGAAAAGAAGACACCATTGGAGCCTATGTAGTCCTTGGTAGGCGGGGAGGTCTATCTAGAGAAATGGGCTTGTCCTTAGCCCGCAAAGAAGAAGGGGCAAAAGACACAACATGTTGCAGTACAAGACTAGACAATGATGGAGGAGCAGAGACTAATGTAGGAGTACCCAAAGATACAAAAATTTGAACCAATTTAGGCGCTAACTCCCTTGTCTTATATATAATACACCTTTTACAATAGATCACCATAAGGAAGCATAGACCCCACTGGAGCAAGCCAAAAATGATCAAGCAAAAAAAACCCCATGGGCCACCAACAACTTGTATCCAATATCCAAGACAATATGCATTGTACCCTCATTAGCAAACTTGAAACATTTGCATACCACTAAAGGGATCACATCCATAGCAACTAGACAGGGAATACCTAGCTTAACATGGAATAGATCTGACTCAATGATAACAACATATGTACTAAATACCACCTTGGGTTCCATAATAACTGTGGGATGCAAAATTCATTCTTCTTATTAAAGCAAAGTAATCAATTAGAAACAAGGGAAATCACGAATCCCTATCCTAATCAGAATTTAACAAACAATATAATGGAATAATGCAATTAAGGAACAAGAATCACAAATCAAATCAAATCAAGAACTCCCTTATTTCGTGGCTGCGTAGAACTTCCATTGCTCTTCTCCTCTTCGTGGTATGATGGCTCTTAGATATTGCGCTGGTAACTTGCATGTGACACAAAGATTCAAAGTTCGTGATTGTTGAAAATGGAGATTGGATGCTCAATTTATAGATAATTAGAGAAGATTGATTGAAAGGTGGAACAGAATGATCAAGAGGTGTGAACTCAGGTGAGCTCAAATGCAAGTTGATAGTTGAACTGCTGATTGTAGGAGTGAAACTCAATAGATTGAATAGATTAATTGAGTCAACTGATTGATGAAAGAGTTAACTGAAGGAAGAAAAAGAATGATTGGAGAAAATAAAGAGGATGACATAGAGAGCTTAATTTAGAAAAAGCTAACTGAAAGATGGAAATAGAAGTTGAAGAGATAAATGATTTAATTAATTAATTGATTTAATTAATTAATTTAGCATGTGCTTGCATTTAGATTTAGATTATTAATTTAATCTTTGCATGAGATATTATTCAAATAATTGAATTAATAAATTCAATTTAGCATTTGAATATATTAAGAACTTGACTTTGATTTTCAATTTGGTTTTTGAAATCATGCACGTGTTTGAATTTGGAAGAAATTAGAAGAATATGAAATTAAATGAAATTAGAATTTGAGGATTTGGAAATCGAAGAATTAAAAGAATTAATTAGTTAATTAAATAATTTAAAGAAACTATTTAATTATTTAGAAATGGAATTTAATTAAATAATAAAGATTATTTAATTTAAAGGATTAAATCACTATTAATTAAATAATAAATATTTAATTAATATTTAGAAGAGAATTGAATGATTAGTTGATTGGAGATAGAAATTGAATAATTAGTAATTTATTTAAATAATAAAGATTATTTAAATGGGGGAATTAACCATAATTAATTAAATAATAAATATTTAATTAATATTGAGAAAATGATTAAATGATGATAGAAATAGAAAATAGAAATTGAGAATTAATTTATTTAAATAATAAAAATTATTTAAATTGGGGGATTAACCCATAATTAATTAAATAATAAATATTTAATTAATATTGAGAAAATGATTAAAAATGATTAAATGATGATAGAAATAGAAAATAGAATAATTAGTAAGATTATGAGGAAATACAAAATTAGAAGAATAAGATTAATTAACTTAATTAAATAATTAAAGAATTTTTTAATCAATTAGAGGAATAATTAGTACATGATCAATGAGACATTTTTAGGTGTCTACATTTGCCCCTCTTTGAGACAAAGTTGGAACGATATTGTTTCAAAGAAAATGAAAAATTATGCCCCAGTATGCCTTGGTATTGTTGTATAGTGTAAATATGCCCCCTCGGAAAAGGTGGTTGGAAAATTCAAAAATTGAAATCATGTTTTCGATACCAGTTTAAAGAGCAAGCGTGTGAAATTTCATGTCATTTTGAGATCGTTTGAGTAGGCTACAAGTTGTTTGAAGCTGGCGGGGACCATAGGCGTCAAGGTGTCAAAAAAAAAACCCTAATTTTGAGCTATAAATAGAGATTTTTAGGTTTTCATTTGCTCATTTGTGATTTGGTAATTCCTTGGTTTCTTTGCAATTTATGTGCTTGTTTCTGAGTATTTGATCATCATGGCTAGTTATAGAGCTCGATTGCACTTGTCGGACCGAGTACGTTCATTTCAGAGACCTCCTGGGACTAGCGACATGGTATTTTTCATTGTTTTTCCTGATTTTTGCCTGTTTTTATGCCTATTTTTAAAAAATTGTCCTTGATCATTTTTTGCTCTTCGTTACGCAATCGCTTGTCAATTTTCATGCATTAGTGTTTAGTGTACCACAAACGCTTTAAAAGTTATGCATGCGTCGTAAGTGTCACGCATTTGCTTTAACATGCCGAATTCGTGTATATCATTACACAAGTGTTTTTTTGTCACGCATGGACCCATTTTATCATGCATTAGCTTTAATCATCACACAAGAGTCATATTTGTACTGCATAAGTCATAACTGTTACGCATTCATTGTATATGTAATTTTTTGTCATGCGTTTTAAAATATTTTAAGTTTATCTGGATCTGACATCTGATACGTTGAATATTTTCTCAGTGCAGGAGAACATTGGAGTGTTATACTGTCGATAGAGAAAACCTTGATCTTCGAGCTGACCTACCGGATGATGAGATTGAGCATATTCGTCAACTTGGTCTTTACCATGTATTGCATTTGCCAGAGGTTACGGCCAACAGGGCCATGATTACAACTTTGATAGAGCGGTGGCACTCAAAGACGTGTTTGTTTCATCTTCTGACTGGTAAGGCATCCATTACCTTAGAGGATGTATGGCGTATACTGTGTATTCCCAGTCATGGTGAGAGAGTTATATATGACCATGATGATGGCATTGTTGTACTATGTGCACTTTTTGAGTGTGAGATTCAGGATTTGCAGATCAATGGCCGTTATGAGATCCCTTGGGCCCGATTAGACTACGATGACTTGACCATTATATTATGCGGTATTGTCAGTGGTTTACTGATACCTGATCGATGAGGTCATGGGTTTCCAGTTGGATGGGGCAGAGTGCTCCATGATATGATTGTGCATTGTCGACTGTATGCTTGGGGTCCTTGTCTACTTGCCATGTTGTACTATCAGATGCATGGTATTGTGTATCTAGGATATCATTCTATCAGTTGTGGTGTTACTTTGCTGCAAACATGGGCATGGGAGCACATTTCTATTCTAGGCCTGTCACTCATGTAGACTTGCAGCCTAGTGAGCCTTATGCGTTTAGGTATACAATAGTTATCAGACACAGGGGTTCGGGGAACACCTTGTACTGGAGACATCAGTTTGACATATTGCAACATTTCATTTGGAGACCTTACTTAGATTGCCCTGGTTGGCCTGATGATGTAGTGCATTTGTCTTTTTGCCGATAGTAGAGATATATTATTGGGAGGACCTTTGAGACTCAGTGGATCATAGAGATGTATCTTCCTAGGCAGGTTCTCAGACAGTTTGGTGAGGTACAGGTGACACCTGTGGTTACTGCATATTTTGCTCATGTATCACGAGAGGTATTTGATTGGGGTGTGTGTATTCAACCACATGTTGCTTTTGTTGAGTTCGATTCTTTGTAACCATTACTCTGGGGTTGGGGTAGAGGTGGAGCGGATCTAGGGATGACAGCGGAGTATGATGCATGGTTTGCTAGGCACGAGCCAGTGCCTTTGACTGATCATGTTGTTCCTATTATAGCACAGCAGATTCGCCATCCTAGACAGCGGTTGAGGATAGACACAAGGGAGAGAGTCGAAGGAGATGGTGGAGATGGGGGAGGAGGTGGTGGAGGAGAGGGAGAAGGTGGTGAAGGAGAGGGAGATGAGGATATAGACATTGGTGGAGACACAGAGTCTATTAGTAGTGAGGATAGCGATGATTCTTCGGAGTCATTGAGCAGCGAGGGTGGTGATGGTGATGATGATGATATGCCAGAGTTGGAGGATGTGCCTGCAGCAGAGGGTGGGATAGGATAGGTTGATGATGAGCTGGAGACTCTCAGAGCGTGCGTTCAGAGTTTGGAGGATGAGGTCGCTAGACGAGATATCGAGTGAGACCATCTCCAGAGGGAGAGAGATGAGGCAGTACGGAGATGTCAGATTACTATGGATGCCTTCGATCAACTTTTTAGAGAAGGTACAGATGCGCGTGACCAGGCAGATAGGTATTTCACTGTTGCGCAGGATTCTATTTATTATCGACAGGCATATGAGAGAGCCGTCCCTGAGGATCAGAAAGAGCCTTGCTTTAGTGCATACATGGGGAGGAGATCGAGTAGATCTACTTCACGACGGACTAGCAGTGGTGGTGTTATGGGACCACCTCGACATCCTGGGGCAGGATCTAGTGGACAGGATCCACCTGCTGACAGAGGCAGTGTTGGTTGATCATTTTATCTAAGCCTTCAGGCTTATTTGTTGTATTCACACACATTATCATTTTTGAGTTATATATATGGCATGTGGGTTTTTGGAAATGATCTATGTATATTATTTTCCATGTATGATTTATGTGATGTTATGAGTTGTATGATGCATATCTACTTGAATTCTATATGATTCTAAATGAAATGGTAGTACATGTATATAGTAAATGAAATCTAAATGAATGCAAATGAACTCTATAATGAACGCAGATGAATCTTTAATGAATGCAAATGAATCCATAATGAATGCAGATGAACTCTATAATTAATGTAGATGAATCTATAATGAATGCAAATGAATCTATAATGAATGCAAATGAATCTATAATGAATGCTTTTTTGTATGATAATGGTTGAATCAATTTTAACTCAGATACTCCTTGAAGAAATGTTAGTTAGATGGTCGAGAGAAAAAATGATGATAGAAAGAATGTTAGAAAGAATGCGACTTAGACAGAAAATGAGAAACCAACAAACTATCAATAAGCAATTGAGATGAAGATGAGAATGAAATTGAATGAATCACGAACCTGTGTCACATATTTTATTGCGTCAATATATATTCATCATTGAGCCTTATTATTGAGCAATGAAGCTTTAGCACATCAGGGTATAAGGAACCGAGATGCAAAGATATCTCATTGTAGAAACAAACACGTAGCAGACAAGGAGTGAACCCTCCATTCTGGGAATTGCGTTAGGGGTTGAGGTATGTGTGGTGATTTCACCTTGATGTGAAGGCTCTTATCACAGACACCCACTAGAGCAATTTCCCTAGAATTTCATCGATTCACACCACAAACAACAAACAAAGACAAAGATAATGCTCATCATAGCTCCTCTAGTCACTTGTGGACATCCTTGAGTAGCATAGAAACAATATCTGTTGCCAAATGGTAAAAAGATAAAGACTGACCCGGACAAAATTCAACAGCTATACTGACCTTGTGCCTTCGTTATCAGTTGTTTGATGTGATGGTTGATAATGTCTGATCTCATAAAGTTACAGACCTTGTTTAAGACTGACCTGTCTAATTTCGAGTGTATCCTCTTCTGTTTAAGACAAGATAATGATCACATTGATATGGATATGATACGATTGATAAGACAGTTTGATCAGTTGATTGCAGATGTTTGACTGATAGTCATATCCTTTTTTAACTTCGTGCAAAGTGTTTGCTGGATATCTGCTAGGGTATTTGTTTTTCGCAAGTCATGATTGATTGATTTTTTATTTTTAGTTCTTTTCCAAGAGCTTTTTCGATGTTTTTGGATTATGTAGGTAGATTTTTTAATGTTTTTGTTTAATTTTCTTAGGATCGTATATAGATGTTTTTGGTTAATTTTTTCAAGATATTATATGGATGTTTTTGAATTTTGAGTTTTTCATTGTTTTTGGATTTTGAGTTTTTCAATGTTTTTTGGATTTTTTCAGGACTTTATCTGATTTTTTGGATTTTTTCAGGACTTTATCTGATTTTTTGGATTTTTTTAGGACTTTATCTGATTTTTTTGGATTTTTTAAGGACTTTTTGGATTTTTTTAGGACTTTATCTGATTTTTTTGGATTTTTTCAGGACTTTATCTGATTTTTTTTTGGATTTTTTCGGTTAAGCCCCCAGTGTGCAGACCTGTATGACATGATGATCTGCAGAATGCGTGTGGAGACAAAGAATTTTTGACATGACTTATATGAATGCAATATGCAGGATGAAGATGCACTTCCTATTCGAACAAGGTTGAATGTCTTTGTATTTAGCATTTGTAATACACCGATTGAAAATGAAGGTGCAAAACATTTCGTAGATAAGCGGTCAATTGATCTCTGAGGCTCTTAAAAACATTCATCTCAACACACTTAGTGACTAGGATTTACAAATGGAGACGCGGAAAACTTCCCCATTGGCTCTTGAAACTTTGATCTTCTTTTGCCCATGTGTGTGTAGATGAGTTAATTCCTGCTCTTGTGTTCACTAAAGATCCTTAGCATCCTATACGACTAGCTACATGGATTATTCTAACTTCAAAAGCATCCCGAATAGAGCCTCACTGTCAGCAAGCCTTGAGAGCTCCGACGAGGTTATAGACTATAATTTCTCAAATATTGCTCCATTGCCAGTAGGCATTCATAGCCCTGATGGAGTTACTTGCATGTTCCCATAGTCAAGCTTTTTTATCGCATTTGTATACATGATATTTCAGTTATATATCATTGATCTTTTTGCCTTTAGATGGATATTTGGCATAGCTCTTTTTATTTTTATTTTCTTGTCTTGACTTGTAAGTAATGAAACCTACTTGGGTGTGACAATTACAACGGCACTGAAGTAGAATTTCAGATTTTTCACTAGTCATATGATCAACTAGGTGTCTAGAATGAATTAGAGATCTTGTTAAGGTGTGAGATATAGCAATTGATAGATTGTGGGTTAACAAGTCTCAAATAGTGAAATCACTACCCAACCATAAGTAAAGCATCGTCATAGGGTAATGTTGAGAATGAATGACTTTAGAACCTCAAAGACTTCATGTCCGAATATCTAAGAAAGGAGATGACCCTTGTTTTCTTCAGGATGCAAACAAATGATAAACTTGAACAATTGCCTTGTTTAATTGATGCTTCTATATGAGAATGCAGAATTTTAAGAATGCGATGAGCCTAAAAAGGAAACTACATGTAATGTAGTGTTTTAAATGATATGATATACAATGCAGAAAGTAAAACCTAAACTACACAGCCCTTAGGTATAATATCGCTTAAGGTGCATGTTGTTCATAGGGTCAGAGATTGGATCTCCCTCCATGGTAGCCAAATGATAGGCTCCATTGCCTATGACCCTTGTTATAATGAAAGG
Organism: Cryptomeria japonica; assembly: GCF_030272615.1. Classification (NCBI taxonomy): domain Eukaryota; kingdom Viridiplantae; phylum Streptophyta; class Pinopsida; order Cupressales; family Cupressaceae; genus Cryptomeria; species Cryptomeria japonica. The sequence continues at coordinate 207,199,761 of NC_081410.1, forward strand.
ACCTAGCCAATTAGGTTCGAATTTTCCTGCCCTTTCTCATTCTACTAAGTTCCTTTAATTCTCTCTAAGTACTAGATCTCCCACTTGAAAGGTTCGTGGGTGGACCCTTTTATTATAACTTCATCTCAGTCTGTTTTGATATCTTTGTAAATGATTTAATGATGTTTGTCATTTTTCATCAAGGGTCTCTAGTTCTTGCAACCTTGCTACCGTGTAGTCTTCTTCTGATATAATGTTTTGTAAGGAGACTCTTAGAGATGGTATTTCTATTTCAATGGGGAGTATCACTTTTGTCCCATAGACCAAGGAATATGGTGTTGCTCCTGTAGGTGTGTGTACTCCTATTATGTAGGCCCAAAGAGTGGGATTTAACTAGAGATGCCAATCCCGTCCCATGTCAGTGACTACCTTCTTAAGAATTTTCAATATTGTTTTATTTGTAGCGTCTGCTTGTCCATTACTTTGTGGATAATATGGCGTGGCAAATTTCTATTGTATGTGGAATTTGTCATACAACTCTTTCACTTCCTGGTTTTTAAATGGACGCTTGTTATCTGTAACAAAGCACATTGGAATTCTGTATCTACATATAATGTATTTGAGCATGAATTTCGCTATCTGCTTTCTAGTGGTGTATGTTAAAGGAATCACCTCAACCCATTTGGTAAAGTATTCAGTGGCTGTCAAGATAAACTTGTGCCCGTTGGAAGAAGTAGGGTTGATTTTACCTACTAGATCTAATCCCCATTGTGAAAATGGCCATAGTGGTGTGATGGGTTGAAGATCTTGTGCTGGTGCATGAATAAGGTCTCCATCCATTTGGCATTGTTTACACTTCTGTACATAATTGTAAGCATCTTTTTCCGTGGTTGGCCAGTAATACCCTATTCTCAACAGTTTCTTTGACAATGGTGGACCGCTTTGGTGAGCCCCACAAATTCCATCATGGACTTCTTTTAAAGCAAGGTGTGCTTCATTCTCATCCAGACATCAGAGAAGAGTTCCATCAAAACCCTTTCTATATAGAGTATTAGCTATAATGGTGTATCTAGATGCCTGACAAATAAAGATCTTCTTTTGGTTTCTGGACAGATCTGGTGACATGTATTGGGTATGCAAATATGTATATATATTTCATTGTACCAAGGTGATTTTGGACCCATAATTGCACATACATAGTCTGATAGGGGGGTCTCATATGCAGGTAGCATTAACTGTTCTATGATGAACTCAAACTGAGTTTCGTTAGTAGGCATATTCAGAAGAGATCCTATGGTTGCCATTGCATCTGTTGCCTTGTTTTGTATTCTGGGGATTTGTTCGAAGGTAATTTTGCTAAAGTGCTCCTTGTAATCTTCAACCAACTTATTATAAGGCAAGAGTTTGTCATCCTTCGTATTGTAATCATCATTGACCTAGTTTACAATCAACTGTGAATCACCATAGACCTGTAACTCTTGTATTTTCCATTGCACAGCTGTACATAGCCCTATGAGGAGAGCTTCATATTCTGCCATATTGTTGGTGCATGGGAAATTGATCCTAAATGACTTAGGTATAACATCCCCTTGAGGAGTAATGAAGAGAATACCTGCTCTAGATCCGTGATTTGTATATGACCCATCAAAGTATAACTTCCACATTACTGAGACAGTTAGTGTAAACATGGTTTCGTCTGGAAAGTCTATCAACAATGGGTGATTGTCTTCTATAGGAGCCTCTGCTAATTGATCTGCTATGATTTGTCCTTTGATATATTTTTTGTCTATGTATTCTATATCAAACTCGCTCAAGATCATAACCCACTTAGCCAATTGCTCGGTCAATGTTGCTCTGCTCAATAGGTATTTGAGTGGGTCAAACCATGCAATGAGTTGTACCTTATGACTCAACATGTAGTGTCTAAGCTTTTGGGATGCAAAGATTACTGCTAAGCATGCTCTCTCTATGGGGGTATAATTAAGATCATAGCCGATCAGAGTCCTACTTATATAATAAATGGCTCTTTCTTTTCCATTTTTGTCATGTTGTGCCAATAGAGCTCCTAGAGATGAGTTTGTTGCTGATATGTATAACAATAGAGGTTGTCCTGGAGTAGGAGATATTAACACTGGTGTGTTCAAAAGATAATCTTTTAGAGCTTGGAAATCTTCTTGGCATTGTTCTGTCCATTTAAAAGTAACTCCTTTCCTGAGTAAATGCTGGAATGGGTGACACTTATCTGCCAATTGTGCTATGAATCTCCTTATGGATTGCAATCTTCCTTGTAACCCTCTGAGTTGTTTAATTATTGATGGAGGTTGCATATCAATGATTGCCTTGACCTTGGCAGGGTCTATTTCAATTCCTCTATTTGATACTGTAAACCCTAATAGTTTACCTGTTGTTACGCCAAACACACATTTCTTTAGATTTAATCTGACATTATACTATTCCAATTGATCAAATATCTATGTAAGAACTGCAAGGTGACTTTCTATTGTTTGTGATTTAGCCAATATGTCATCCACGTAATCTTCCATTATGTTATGGATCATGTCATGAAATAGTGTTGTCATGGCTCTTTGGTATTTTGCTTCGACATTTTTTAGACCAAATGGCATCACATTCCAACAATACGTTCCCCATGGGCATGTAAAGGCCGTTTTATGTTGATCTTCTAGTGCAATTTTAATTTGGTTGTATCTTGAAAAACCATCCATTAAGGATAGCATCTCATTTCCAGCTGTTAGGTCAACTATCATGTCAATGTTGGGTAGCGGGAAGTCATCCTTAGGGCAAGCTTTATTTAGATCTCAAAAATCAGTATAGATTCTGATGCCTCCTATGGGCTTAGTCATAGGTACCAGGTTTGATATCTATTCCGTGTAGTCAATAGATTTGATAAAACCTACATCCAACAACTTTTGTAATTCTATTTTAACCAGTAATGCGATACTTGGATGCATTTTTCTCAATTATTGCTTGTAAGGTTTAAGTCCTAGTATCAATGGTAAGTGATGCAACACTAATTCAGAATCTAAGCCCGACATGTCTGAGTAGGACCAAGCAAAGTTTATAGGTCTTTGTTTGAAAAAATGAATGAATTTGTCTTTTTCTTCTTTGCTCAGTGATTTTGCCAGATGGATGTTATGTACAACTTCCCCTTCTGCTATATTTACTTCTTTTGTTTCCTCTGTAAGTGATGTTGAACTTTCTCTTTCCATAGGAAGATTACCCAAGTCATTATGGGTAGTTTGATCATTATCTTCTATTTGAGAAGTACTTTCTTCTCCAAAGTATGCCATTCTATTTAGGTCTATAGCAAACCCTACTTTATGATCACCTTGTGGAAATCCCTCTCCGACTCCTAGAAATTCTGAAATTGCTTTGTCATTTTCAAACCAATCCAGCGTTGGTTTTCCTTCTTGCCCCCAATTAATCAAGTGTGAATGTACTAGGGGTAAATCAGTATTCCCTTCTGTAGTAGAGTCTGATAACATGAAGACTTGATTGTTTGATATTACACTTTCTGGTGGGGTAGAATCATGGAGTGATAAGAATTCGTAGTCATGAGAATCTGTCTCACTGTCAATATATGTTTCATCATATGAGCTATCATCACTTATTTCTTCTTGTTCCTATCCTTGATTCTGTTGTAGATTGACTGGTCTTCTTTGTGCATTAGTGACCCTTCTTAAGCCAGGTATAAGCCTTTGTAATCTTTCTTCATCTGTTTCGTTAGGTTGAGCCTGAGTTGCTTCTCGTGGTGGAAGTAGTGACAATAACCATGGGTGGGATTCAGGTGGTGGTGGTAATCCTACATCTGTTGCCACATTAGCATGTATTGTTGTGTCAATAACTACATCATTTTGTAACTCCACGGTAGGTTCTTGTAAGAGTTGTCTCATGTCTTCCCCATCTGATTTTGCGCTTGGTGATGTAGGTACCTGATTGCTTGTTTGAGATGAAGATGGAAGAGCCTATGTGGACAAATTCCTTTGTGATATGTAATCTGATGGTTTTCTTGGCCAATTTAGTATATCAAGGGTACATTGTCTGGCTTGTGTGATATGTTGTACATGCTTGTATCCTAATCCTTGATTTCTTGGATTATCATTAGGAACAACAGGTTCTAGTCTTCCTTGTTTTTGTAACCCAAGGTGTGTGGTACCATCATATCCATGTCTTTGGAGTATTTTGAATCCATTGCCATACTGATCTATGTGTATTCTGGGTGTTGTCATATGATCTTATTCTCTATATATCCAATGGTTAACATCTTCATTCAAGGATTCTTCCTCTAAGTCTCCCCATCTAATGAAAGAGCATGAGTCTGAGTATCTGACAATTTCTTTTCCTTTGTCTTGCTTTTGCATTGTAGTGTGAGGTTTCCCAAAGGACTTAGGAGAAAAATAAAATTGTTTCCCATTTAAAGTATTTGCAATAGAGTACTCTCCATAACCCATATCCTTTATTTGTAAGGAGGATGTCACAGGAATATCTTTTTGTGTTTCTGTGATTTTTAATGTTTCCAACTGTGTAGATAGAGGTGCTGCCTGATTGATAGGTACTTGATTATCAACACTGTCTTTTAGATAATTACAATGTTGGAACGGATTTGGATCACCCTTTATGGTGATTTCAATACCATTGTATGAGAATTTGACACACTGATGAAATGTGGATGGTACTTCTTGCATGGTGTGAATCCATGGGCAGCCCAATAACATGTTATATCCCAACTCTCTGTCCAAGACTTGAAAAGCAACCTCTGTCGTTATTGGTCCTACTTGTATAGGTAATGTTACAATGCCTTTAGATGGACATTCTTCATCATCGTAAGCCTTGATGTTTATCCTTTTGGAAGAATCAATGTGAAGCTCAGAATATCCCAGTGCTTTGACCAACTTTAAAGTACAAATGTTCAGACTGACTCCCCCATCTATAAGTACTCTTCTGATTCTTTTCTTGTGAATGTAAGCTTCCAATGTAGTGGGTCATTATGAAGCAATTTATCACTAGGAATATCTTATTCTGTAAATGCAATATGTGTACCTTGTGTCAGATTTCCTACCATAGACTGGAAGGCACGTTCATCTATATCTTTGTCCACTACTGAATCTTGAAGTGCTTTGTCCAGTATAGCTCTATGATTGGGTGAGATACACAGTAGTTCAAATAATGATATATGTGCCGGAGTTTTCTTAAGTTTCTCAACTACATTGTAAGTCCCTACTACTGGTGGTTGATTTTGTGGTATCCCTTGTAAGGTTACCTTTGACCTGCGAGTAACCACTGCACAGTCTCTGTCTCTGGGAGTAATTGTGATTGTAACAATTGTATCATTTGTATCATAGGTTATTTTATCTAGATTTATGTTAAATCCCTCTTCATAGTCCCAATGTGTATGTTTGACATCCATAATATGTTCAATGAGTTCATCTTCAAACCAATTTGAGTGAGATGGTTGATCCTGCCCCTAGTCTCTGAGACAAAGATTCGTATCACCATCATACTTTGGTGCTTTGGATATCATACAAATTTGGTTGTCATCTTTATGAGTGTCTTGATATTGGTCCTCCTGATCAGGTGTTTCTTGTGAATCATTGTTTATTGTATCTCCTGAGCTAATGGCATGAATAGTGTAGTCGTATGAGACCTTCGTGTAGTTGGTCGTATTGTCTTGGGTACATGATGTGGTAGCTTTTCCCTTGTCATGCTTAACAAAAGGATCTTTAAAAATCGTATGATTCATGTTTGTTGAGGTCTTATCCGTATCAATTGTGATGTCCCCTTGGTCTATCATATCTTGGACCAAGTTTTTCAATTTGTAGCAACTTGTCGTTTTGTGACCTTTAGTCCTATGATAATTGCAGAAATCATTGTCATTCCACCATGTGGGTTTGAAAGGACCTGGTTCATATACTCTTACTTCAGGTAGAGTGATCATGTTTGTCTGTATTAACTTTTTGAGCACTAACTCAATAGGTTCTCCTAAAGGTGTGTAATTTCTTCTTGGAGCATTTACCCTGGGGTATCTTGTGTTTGTATTTTGCGTAGCATTTACATTGGTTGATGTTGTGTTATTCCCAGTATGTGGATTTTTTGACTAACTCATTCCCAATTATAGAACGGGTTGAGTTCTGTTTATCATTATAGCGTCTACAATACCATCATTGGTCACATTTTTGTTTTTCGACCAAAACTTAGATTTTTCGTTGTTGTTGGTGTTGCCATACTTAATAAGACCTTGTTCTACCAAGCCCTTCTCACATTTGAGAGCCTTTTCTATGATTTGTTTGAATGTGGTTAGACACTGCATTTGTATCGGATATTTTATCTTAGGAATCAAATTTTTTGTAAACATATCCACTTGCTCTGTTTTTGGGATAATTGTCTTGCATCTCCTGTAGAGAGCCCTCCATCGTTGTATGAAGGATGCAAATGTTTCATTCTTGTATTGCTTAGCGGCACATAAGTCCATCAAAGTAACCGGGGTGTCAATGTTGTGCGAGAATTTTGCAATAAATTGTTCAGCTAATTCCCCCCATGACATGATGGTTGGTGGTAGAAGTGAAAACCACTCTAAAGCTGGACCTCCCAGACTTTTAGGGAATAGTCTCATTAGATAAGTATCTTCCGAGGGAACTTCTATACATGCCATAAAAAATTCACTGATATGATCTCTAGGATCACCCTTCCCTCGATATCTATCAAATTTGGGCATTTCAAAATGTTGTGGGAAAGGTGGCATGTATAATGTGTGATCAAATGGATAAGGACATAAGTCCTGCATTGTGTAGCTCTTTTTATCGTTACCAGTTTGCATGGTCGTCATTTGTTGTTGCAGATTCTATATTTGTTGTGTCAGAATATCTGTTGATGTCAAAGGTATACCTTGTGTGTGCGTATGTCCCACAAAAGGATTCGTGGTTGCATAACTAGGTGGTTGTTGGAAGGTACCAAGATTATAACCTTGTGTGTTGTGTGTTCCAGTAGGTATTGTGAAATAGGCGATATGTGAACCCATGTTTGGTTGAGTTGTACTTGTTGTATTGGTAATACCTAGATTTACATTTTGATAACCATATGTGGATCCCATAGAATAGGAAACTGGAGGTTGGGTTACACTTGTTGCTTGTGTTTGAATAGGTGCTAAGACACTTGACATTATCGGTATGCTTTGTGATGGTATTCTAGCATTGATCGCTGAAGATGACACGCATGTTTGAAAGTTTGCATTTGTGTTGACATTTGTTGGGAGAGGTACGTTTTGAGGAAGACTAGAGGTCGTTGCTTGTATTTGCGTCAAGGGTGGTGTTTGACTGTTATCTTGACCTAAAGTTTTTCCTAGTGGTAAAATCTTTGTGACATCAAAATCCTCAGGTAATTTTGCCCCATTTTGTATTAACAATGAAAGATACTTGTCCTGATTGCTATGTATAAGTGCATCTAGGATCATGAGGACATGTGGGTCTTGTTGTGCGGACTCAATTTCTTCCTTTGTCAGATGTTGTTGTAATTCGTTTATGGTGGACATTGTCTGTGTACCTGAGTGTTGACCTATTGACATGTCCATGTTCCAAGTAGGGTTTATAGACTGTGTGTTGTTCGGGTCCATTATTCCTTTTTCTTTTTGGGACCTTGTGACGGGCATCTAAAATTGCCTATATGATGATGGTTCTATGCGAGACGATGACTTAACACTAGACAGTAGACGTAAATATGAGGTATGCACTACTATACTAGACTCTCTATTGAGGATTTTGATGTGAGAACTTTTTAGCTTTTCTAGATTTCTCTAATGCAAGTCTTTCCATTTGTTGACGAAGTTGTTCAGACTGTGTGTTGTTTGGGTCCATCATTCCTTTCGATTTTCGTGACCTTGTGACGGGCATCTAAAATTTCTTATACAAGGGTGGTTCTATACAAGACGATGACTTAACCCTAGACCGTAGACGTAAATGTGAGGCTATACTAGACTCTCTATTGAGGATTTTGACGTGAGACCTTTTGAGCATTCCTAGATTCTCTAATGCAAGTCTTTCCATTTGTTGTCGAAGTTGTTCAGCCTCAATCTCTCTATCAATTATACAGGAAATCCTAGACTCAATGTCTATCTCGTGAATGACTCCCATATATTGGGTGTGCTTCTTCTTAAATCCCAAGCTAAGTTAGCTAGACCATCAATGATTTCTCGTTGACCGTCGTTTGGAACTAGATTAGGTTGCTCGAAGGGGAGCAAACCATCACCTGGGAGACCCATGAAGGCACATGCTATGAACCTATAACTGATAATAGACTTAGACGTATATGAGGTCTAGGTGAAGACGTATATGATAAATGGTGGACTATGCAACTAATATAGTTGATAATGCAAAAGACTTAGGATGATAATGAGGACGTAAGTGGGACAACGCAAAAGACTATGGACGATAATGAGGACGTAAATGGGACTATGCAAAAGACTATGGATGATAATGAGGATGTAAATGGGACAATGCAAAAGACTATGGACGATAATGAGGATGTAAATGGGACAATACAAAAGACTATGGACGATAATGAGGATGTAAATGGGACAATGCAAAATCCTATGGACGATAATGAGGACGTAAATGGGACTACCTATGGTCACAAGTATGTAAGGACATTTTGAAAATGAGTTCCAAAATGGACTTTGTTTTTGGTAACTTCGTGTGTAGGACAATGTTTTGCAGTTTTCCAAGTCTGAGAACAATGGTTGGTAGGTATGTATAGCTGACTGACTCAATTTTCATACAATCTCAAAAAATTCATAGATACGTGGGATAGGGCCTGAAATAGCCCAAGGGACTGACTCAATACTGGTCTATCACAACGATACATAAAAAAGCACGGAATACAATCTTAGGCTAGATAGTGGACACCATTCAGTGAGGCCCCCGCAACAAAATACCAAAACAAGATGGACAGATAGAGAGTCTGGCAGTACTGGCTCCACTCCACATCACACACTTCTCAGGCATGCCAGTCTCTCTTACCCCAAAGATCTGAAGATCTTATTACCGAGGGATTTCTGTCTCATAATGTAAGGTACATGAGGGGTATCTATGGGGTAAGATCCGCACTCCTGGAACCACTGAATGTAGGATTTTTGGCAACTAATTTGGTTCTTAGTATTAGGTTTCGAGGGATATCGATCCAATGATGGATTCTCAGAGCAAGCCACTTAAGGCTTTAGTTAAGCTTATTGGTGCAGGGAAGGCCCCCACATACGTCGAATTCACTCAACACTCTAGCCGCCTGACCAGTATATTTATATAGCGGCTCAAAAAACCTGCTCAAGAGTACGTTGGGAGAGATGATATCCCCAACGCATCCCAATTCAAAGTACCTCTGTGGGGTGATGAAATCTGCAATCAAAGATACCCCTCACTACATAGAACAAAAAGAAAATTTGGATGTCGTTGTCACCTTCCTTCTTTCTCCCCTGGGCCCGATGGCAGGTAGAAAGTCAGTTAGTGCAACAGTAGGTCCACACTAGACACAGTGAAAAGTTCTTTTCCCTTAAGAAAATGAAAAATTATTTAATCTAATGAAGCTTGATTCATGTTCATTTTATAGCCCAAATTTAGGTGTTAGATCCGCATGTGCATGTCAATTTTAAACACCAAATCCAAATATGAAGGCATACATGTCAATTTTAACCATTTGTTGATTTTTAAGCACCAAAAACCAAGTGTGAGATACACGCATGTCAATTTTAGCCCATGTTCATTCTAAACACCAACAACGAAGTGTGAGATTATCCATGCATGTCCATTTTAACTGTTGTTGATTTTAAGCACTAAAAATTGAAGTGTGAGATGTGCATGCAAAATTACTAATCTAATCCTCTCTATGAATCTGCCACAGGCTGTAAACAGAAGATTAGTAGCAAAATAAACCAACAGAAAATAGAAATTCAAAACTTGACAGAGGTGATTGCGTAATACTACCTTAGTGATTGCGTGATACTTACTGAGCGAATGCGTAAATCTAACAGAGCGAATGCGTGACGTTATCTACTTGATTGCGTAGTACTAATAGGTCGATTGCATGACAGAAGGCAGAATACAAAAAAAAGAGTTAAAAACTAAAAAAAATAGAAAATTAAACCCTATCAGGAATCTGCACCACCAATTGTGAAGCCCTAGCCAAATCCCTCATCATCCATTCAATATTGATTAGATCATATTTTACTGTATAAGAAAGAACTAGGCTATTATATCTATCTAAGGCCAGTTGTTCTTCCGAATCCTATATCAATTTTTCTACCTGGAAAACTTTTTGATATCGTTTGGCTTCTCTCCTTTGTTGTTTCGTCTTTCTTGCACCTGAAATCTTGAACTGAACTTTTCTTGCCATAAACAGTGTTAATCAAATTATGAAATAAAAAAGTAATTTTGATCCCGGATTAACCAAATTTAAGACAGAATTATACAGAATCGATATCAGACAGAAGAAAAATAAAACAACAATTAACCCTATGGATGCGTGACCCAAAAAGGGCGATTGGGTGATCTGGACAGGGCAATTGCGTGACCCTGTCAGAGCGAATGCGTGACCCCGAAGGGTCAAATTTGTAATTCTATCTATGCGATTGCGTGACGATGTAAACTCGATTGCGTGATGGAAAATCTTTTCTCAAAACTCGTGCAACCTGCAAAAAAAAAAAAAAATCCACACAATCTGCAAAAATCACACAAAACACAAAAAAAGGTTAAATTGTTGTTAGTTCACGTTGGGTTCACCAAAATGTGGGATGCAAAATTCATTCTTCTTATTAAAGCAAAGTAATCAATTAGAAACAAGGGAAATCACGAATCCCTATCCTAATCAGAATTTAACAAACAATACAATGTAATAACGCAATTAAGGAACAAGAATCATAAATCAAATCAAATCAAGAACTCCCTTATTCTGTGCCTACATAGAACTTCCATTGCTCTTCTCCTCTTCGTGGTATGATGGCTCTCAGATATTGCATTGGTAACCTGCAAGTGACACAAAGATTTAAAGTTCGTGATTGTTGAAAATGGAGATTGGATGCTCAATTTATAGATAATTGGAGAAGATTGATTGAAAGGTGGAACAGAATGATCAAGAGGTGTGAACTCAGGTGAGCTCAAATGCAAGTTGATAGTTGAACTATTGATTGTAGGAGTGAAACTCAATAGATTGAATAGATTAATTGAGTCAACTGATTGATGAAAGAGTTAACTGAAGGAAGAAAAAGAATGATTGGAGAAAATAAAGAGGATGACACAGAAAGCTTAATTTAGAAAAAGCTAACTGAAAGATGGAAATAGAAGTTGAAGAGATAAATGATTTAATTAATTGATTGATTTAATTAATTAATTTAGCATGTGCTTGCATTTAGATTTAGATTATTAATTTAATCTTTGCATGAGATATTAATCAAATAATTGAATTAATAAATTCAATTTAGCATTTGAATATATTTAGAACTTGACTTTGATTTTCAATTTGGTTTTTGAAATCATGCACATGTGTTTGAATTTGGAAGAAATTAGAGGAATATGAAATTAAATGAAATTAGAATTTGAGGATTTGGAAATGGAAGAATTAAAAGAATTAATTAGTTAATTAAATAATTTAAAGAAACTATTTAATTATTTAGAAATGGAATTTAATTAAATAATAAAGATTATTTAATTTAAAGGATTAAACCACTATTAATTAAATAATAAATATTTAATTAATATTTAGAAGAGAATTGAATGATTAGTTGATTGGAGATAGAAATTGAATAATTAGTAATTTATTTAAATAATAAAGATTATTTAAATTGGGGAATTAACCATAACTAATTAAATAATAAATATTTAATTAATATTGAGAAAATGATTAAATGATGATAGAAATAGAAAATAGAAATTGAGAATTAATTTATTTAAATAATAAAGATTATTTAAATTGGGGAATTAACCATAATTAATTAAATAATAAATATTTAATTAATATTGAGAAAATGATTAAAATGATTAAATGATGATAGAAATAGAAAATAGAATAATTAGTAAGATTATGAGGAAATACGAAATTAGAAGAATAAGATTAATTAACTTAATTAAAGAATTAAAGAATTATTTAATCAATTAGAGGAATAATTAGTACATGATCAATGAGACATTTTTAGGTGTCTACAATAACTATTAAGGTGGTGCACCCCAAAGGTGGAACAAATAGCCCATCATGCATTCAGATGGTAGCACAACACTCAACATATCTTGCTCGATCAAATCTTCTTTCACAATAACATCGACTCTGCACAAAGGGTCAACCATAACACCTATAATAATATTATCGTTGATCTTCATGTGGATCTAAAGAGGAGCAAGCTCCCCACAATACAGAGCATCTAAAGGTGTGAAATATATATTAGGACATTTCATCCTCTAGCTTGGGGGTGAGATCAGAGTGATAGTGACCATATTCACATAAGAGCCATCACTCGATGCAAGATCAGATGATGCATAGATCAAATTAAACGAATGGCAATGGAAACAAATTAGTTTAGATTTGAAGTTCATTATTTGCCTTATCAACATATTTATTAGATATCTGGTTTCTATCGTGGACCCAAATGGCACCATAGTTTATATGGTCCTGGATGATATGTCGTAAATGCATACAACGTTTAATGTCATGGTCAAGCACATAGTGATACTGGCAGAACCTTGAACCACCAATTCGGTGAGGGTATGTTTTGTTGTTGGGAAGTGGTCCAATATCAAGGAGGTTCACTAGATTATCTTTCAATAATTTTTGCAATATACTCAAATAAAAATTGGATAACTTAGTAAATATTTGATTATGTTAAGGAAGTTGTGTATTTTTTTCAATTGCCTCAGGAACAATGATTACATTTGCTACAACTTTATTATTTCTAAACCCACCCGAGGAAGACACAACTCCACAGGCATCAACATGAGAGTTTGGAACAGAATATACAAACTAAGTCAGTGTATATTGATCATTAGTGAGTGCAGAACAAAGATTAGTAAAATTCAAATATCTATTTAGAGAATAAAAATTTCTCAATGTTCGCTGCATATTTCCAAAAAAAATTCTTTGGAGATCACCATCTGGTAGGGCAAAATGGACTTTGGTTGATATAGATAGATACCTCGAGACAAAATCAATGATTTTATCATTCAACGGTTATTTATAGTGAACATGGTCAACAATGGTGACCTTGCTACCAATGTTAGCTTGAAACTAATTGTGAAATGCATCCATTAACTTATTATACATTTAAATAGAATAACTCATTAAAGAACTATACCATTCTAACGTGGTACCCTTAAGAGACTAGGAGAATGGGTTTCACTAAAACATAATCCAAATTATGATAGTTACTACACAAGGTGAAAAAAGAGTTGGTATACAAATGTGAATCTCCATCTCCATCGTACTAATCAAAATTCAACATCTCAACCCCCTGGGGAAGGTTGGTATTTAAGATGTGCAGTGCGAGTAGACTATGACAATAATATGGTGGGAGTGAAGATTAGTTAGCGGTAATCACAAGGTTGGTAAGTTGTTGTTGCAACTGTCCAATGTTTTACAAGGTGGAGGCCGGTTATGCATAGTAGCAGAGACATGGGGACTAGAATCACCACCAACACCAACACCAAAACTAGTGCCAGCACTAGGGCCAATACCAGCACCCACACTAGCACTAACAGAAATAGCCTATGCAATGGAATTGACAACAGAAGAGCTAGAAACCATGCTAGTGTACCCCAAAGGAGGCTGAGAAATATTGATGCTCAAGATAGTTCCATCAATCAAAGGGTCAATAGTAGGTTCTATTGAATGCATTGAAAATTCAATGAAATAACCACAAACTCAAATCTACTACTAAATTATGAATCACAATCAATAGAGGAAGCAAACAAATATAATAAAAGCATAAATCAATAATAATGCAAACCCAATGTCAAATTCAAGCAAGTGGCCTCCATTTCTCTTCTCCTTTTTGTGTTGTATGAGGTGGCTCTCAAAATCATAGCACTTTTCCTATAGCATGATAGCGCAAAAACTCGAAGACTATGGTTGTTCATGAATGAGAATTGATGTTGCTTTTATAGATTTCATGACATTGATTGACGGTTCAAATTGAAAGATCAACTAAATGATCAACGGTTGAGGATTGTTGAGATATGTTGATTGAGATAACTACAATGTAGAACGAGCTGCATGATGGCTATAGACAAAATTGATTGATGACATAATTGATTTGACTGATCTGTTAGCAAAATTGATTGAAAGTAGAACTAAAAGTGACTAGGACTTAAAGGTATGCAATTGAAGACTTAATTATCCATTTTAAACATGTGTTGTAAGGGAATAAATAAAATAAATATTTTCATTTTTTTTTAGGAAATGATTTTTTTTTAAAATGGACTATTAAATAAATTATCTAATTGTGAAGACATAATTAGTAAATTAAATAATTTAGAATAATTATTCAATTGTCAAAATGGGATAGAAATTGATTTAGTTAAATAATAAAAAATATTCAATTAAAGTGGATACGTGAGGATTAATTAAATAATAAATTAAATTAAAATTTAGAGGAAAAATTAAATAATTAAAAATTATTTAACTATAAGAATTGAGGGAAATTCTAGTTTTGAATTCAAAATAGAAGAATGAAGTTAGATTAATTCAAATTTTGAAAATTACATAATTAATTAGAAATAAAATTAGTAAAAGTGTCGTTTGCAAGCTTTAGGGAAATTTTAGGAGTCTAAACCTATATCCACCATGTGAACTAACACTCCAGGAATAGCGACACCGACCTAAGGACCAATGATATAAGACTAATTGTCCTAGGGTTAGCATCAACAAGGGGGACATGAGATATTACAATCATAGATAATGCCCTCAACACATCTAGCCCTTGTAATCTAAAATAAATATTTCCCTCAAATTATTAATGGAAAAGGGAGCCTAAGGAAGGACATTCTCCCGATTCAAAAATCCTTTGAAATCTTGCAAGTTATCCTCGAGGAACTAAATCTGATCAAATGGAATCATCAAAGAAAACTCATGACCCGTAGCGGGAGGAGACCCAAGAGGGGTAACTATCGGGGTATTGTTTTGAGAGTTTAGATTTGAGCCAGATGCAGTAGAGCCTCTTGAAATAGGATTTGAAAGGAAATTCCTTGAAGCGAAAGGATCATCGGGCTCTATAGTCCCATAGAACATCGTTCAAAGTCTTGTAGACTATAGCGATCTAGAGAGATGATTGGTCTAGAAGTCCTCCTCACTACAACCTAGTAGAAGTAGTCTAAATTGTAAAGCTCATAGACAAGCTCCACAATGTTCCAAAAACCTCAAGGGTTTGCAAGAGAGAAACCCGATACAAGAATTGATTGTTTAAGTTTGATGCAAAAATTTGACAATATTTTGAAAAATAAAAACCACACAGAGTTGAGTTTACATCAAGTTCGCCAAAATGTAGAGTAGGAAAAGTTAACCACTTTGAAAGGTGGTAAGACCCCTCAAGGTCTCACTAACCCCCTCTCCACTCAGAGAAAACCTTCAAAGTCCCCAGACCTCCAAGTCTACTCACTATGATGAAAAGCAAGCACAAAACCAATTAATGCCTACAGGATAAATATATTTTAGCTACAAAACCGAAAGTACCTAGTCACAGAGACTATCTGGTGAGCCCTATACACTTTATGTCCATGATGTACACATGGGTTGAGAGCGATAATGCAACATGCAAGCATCTTGTACAGATGAAGTGTAGAAACCCATTAAAAAAATACAAATTGACCAAAACCCAAGGATTACACACTAGACACCATGAGAACACAAAAAGATGATGAAAAAAATTAAATATAAAAATGAAAGAGTAAGCGAAAAAGAAAGCTCACAAAGGTCCAGCGAAAGAAGCCTCCAATTGATATAATGGTTCCCTTCAATGAAGCTGCAAACATAAAAGAATAGAGACAAAATTGTTGGGGTTATGGTTTAGAGGTCTACCACGGTGAGACCCTCGTTTAAGTGTTTCCATCTCCATAGACGACCAAGATTAATATATTAATAAATGATAACAGAATATGCTACAAGATAGTATGTTGAACAGAGATAAACAAATAAGACAAGCAGAGGGAAGGAACTCGACTTCAACACCAAGAAAGAAGAATCTTATTGGAGGGAAGATGAGCTCAAGTCCCTTGGGTGCTACGGAGCAATACCACAAGGAGTACAAGACATCACTAATCTTGACGAACAAAATCCCCCAATATTAGGATCTTAACTCACTCAAACATATGCAAGAGAATACAAGACAAAAGGAACAAGACAAACAAAAACAAGACCAAGCACAAAAGACACATGACAAAAACAAAACATGAGCCACAAATCAACTAGCCGAAGAGACCTCAATACTCAAATGTCTCAGCAACTAATTGAAACACAAAGACAAATGCCATCACATAAACACCAATAATTAAATAAAAGAGAAAAGTTGATAGCATCCATGAACCACCAACAGTAACACTATGAGTTCATGAGAGGAAGAAGAGAAAGAACATGAATACACACTTTGGTGATTCGTCAGAATAAAGGCAAACAATAGGAACCATGGACATCTCGCCCCTAGAATTAGGTAATCCATGGAGAAAAGAGGACATGGAGAACTAGCCCCCAGATTTTGTCTAGGTAATCCATGTAAGGGAGGAGGGTGAGAACACTATTAGTTCCACTCAACCTCATGTGCGTGTGTGCAAGTGAGGTTCAAAGCACCTCATAGGAGTCTATGCCCGAGTATGCTATAGCCTATATAGTAAAAATGTCAAGAAAGTGGCGACATCTCGCTCTTAGAGGTTGTCCTCTGGTTATGAGAATGACCCACTATATAAAAGAAAAGTGGCGACATCTCGCTCTAAGAGGCTACCCTATGGTTCTGAGAATATCCCACTGTACAAGAGAAAAGTGGTGACATCTCGTTCTGAGAATGACCCACTATATAAGAGAAAAGTGGTGACATCTCGCTCTAAGAGGCTACCCTCTGGTTCCGCGAATGACCCACTGTATAAGGGAGAAGTGGCGACATCTCACTTTAAGAGGTTGCCCTCTGGTTCTAAGAATGACCCCCTATATAAGAGAAAAGTGGAGACATATTTCTCTAAGAGGCTATCCTCTGGTTCCGAGAATGACCCACTGTATAAGAGAAAAGTGGTGATATCTCACTTTAAGAGGCTACCCTCTAGTTCCGAGAATGACCCACTGTATAAGGGATACAATGTGCAAGAGAAATATAATACAAAAAGAGCAATGTGGGTGCCCCCCCCTTAAGATGTCAACATAGTTTAATGTTGATATCTTAAGGAAATTAGAACAAGGATACCTTCCTTCAACACCAAGAAGATATCCATCATGCAATGATTTCATAAATCCAAGTAAGAGGATATTCTTCAAGCAAGGATAAGATAGTTGAAAAGAGATATCTTGCTATAAGATTAAAGGAGATCCTTGGAGGAGAAGAGATCTTTGGTAAAAATACATCTACCCCCAAGAGGAGTTGTCTTAAACAAATATAACATCTTCTAGAATGGAGCACAAAAGAAAGCAAGAATCCAATCGCTCCTCCTATTGCTAGGTAAAGGGAATTCTTGATGAAGGATGACTCACTTTTATCCCAATTGGGATGGGAGAATTTATTATGGATGTACATTACCAAGTGTGAAAGAGGTTATAGTCAAAGACTTACACCTCTTGTATAAGAGAGAACCCTCGAGCAAGTAACAACAATCTCACACAATGAGTGACATCAAGTAATAAAACTCACACTATCCGCAAAATAGGAAAGAGTGGATCCTTAGAGAGAGAGAGAGAGAGATCATTTCCCCCAAGTGTAGGGACAATGAGAAGAGCTTACACAATCTTCTAGAGAGAGATTAAACAGAAGCAAATGCACAATGTACTTTCATGAATGCATGCAAGAAAAGACATTATATATGTAAAAAATAAACGTCTCAAGAAGTGATAATCTTCTAAGAGAAGAGAGAAAGAGCATCACATATTCTCAATGGGATTAGTCATAAGAACATACCATTGTAAGAAATGATAATCACATATGAAAAATGCAGCCCCTAAAGGAAATAATGATAAATGAGATAGAAAGAAAGAGAAATGAGAAAAATCCTTTCCCTCCAAGTGAGAAGAACAAGGAGAAGAGTTACACATCTTCTAAGGGTGATTATTTTCAAGCGATATGCCTTCCTAATGGAACAAATCCTCTCAATGAAGGGACATGTACTTCAAGAGAGATCATTCCATGCTAGGGGGCATATCATACTTGTGAATAATCGAATCCATAGAAGAGTTAAGTTTTCCAAGAGAATGAAGGAAAGAGAAGAAATGGATTACCCATTAAAGATACTCCTCTTCAATCAAAGAGGGAAACCAAAGAACAAGAATAACCCTATGCAAGAAAGGATATCTAATAATGAATAATGCACAAAGATAAAGATAAATTCATGGGAAGAAGAAGGAAAATGAACTTCACATTGCTACCCCAAGGTGTTTAAAAGGGAAATAATACCACCACAAATGATAAAGAGCCCCCAATGAAGTTGGCTAGTTATGTCATATGGTGAAGAGCAACATGAAGGGAAAAGAAGTGCTAAGGCACTATATTTTTTCCAAGAAAGACAACTAGATCTATTGTAAGACAAATTCATGCAAGATCATATTGCTTTTGAACAAATTTATTAAATGTATGACATTTTCCAAGAGAATGTGAATATGAACCATGAAAAATACAATATTCATCACCTTTCACTTGCTTAAGATTGTTGTTTTGTTGTTTAGGAGGAAAGGAAATGTTGTTATCATATTTCAGTCTCCAATAGATTCTTGTAGCTAGTCTTTCGGGATGATAAATATGTTTTAATTCATCTTCTTGACATGGAGGAGAAGGATTATTAGAAGAAGAAGGATCATTATCAACGATTCTAATTTTGCCATTGGTAATGCCTTCTTGAATATATTTTTGGAAATCAGGGCAATCATCGGCATTGTGATCATGGGTTTGATGAAATGAGCAAAAGGACATTTTGAAGAAGAAGCATTCTTGTGGGCTCTTTTGATTTGTTGCCTTTGAAGATGGTTTTTAAAATTTTGAAGCCGAAGAAGTTCATCCATAGGGTGAGGAGTCTCGTTTCCTAAGCCTTATGTAGAAGCTTATTTGGGAGGGTTTATAGAGACACGAATTCGTTGTCCTTTAAAACCTTGCTTTGTTGTTATATGAAAGCCACGACTATAAGAATGTTGCAAAGGACTAGGTTGGGGAATAGGATCATAAACTTATTTGGTATCTGATGTGTAAGGGGGAATAAAAGGATTTGTAGATGAAGAAGGAATATCATGTGAAAGGATAGTCTTCTTTCCTTTATCAGGCTTCTCCTTTTTTGGAGGTTGGGGATGAACATCTTCATCACTTAAAGGCTCATTTTTACTTGTGTCTATGTGAGGAGAAAGATCATGAATAAAATGCATAACATCATCCTCTCTACATATATTTTGATGTTGAAGATAGGCCCTAGGAGAGTAAGGAAGGTTTAAAGATGTAAGAATATTAATAGTTTGATGTTGCCCCCCTTGCTCAACGTTATCTGTATGAGAAGAAGATGGGCCCATGTTTCTTTCCAATGCTTGCTCTCTTTTTAAAATATCATTGGTTGAAGCATTAGCTCTCATCTCATTTACACAAGATACCCTAGGAGAGGTACAAGGATTGGGATCTCTAAGATTGGGATCTACAAAAGCCTTAAGGTGATTAACATATGAAATGCATTTTGTTAACAACATCACCATAATATAACATAAATGATACATCAAGGCTTTGAGATCAAATTGAAAAGGAAATGACTTCGAAATCCTAACAACACAATATGACCAAGTGCTATGAATGAAAAGAAGCAACATGAAATGAAAGAAGCCATTATCCAACACATGATTGTAATAAATATATGTTAAAAACAATGTAATCATATGTGAAATAGAAAATAAATCTAGTCCATTGATTGCCATTGAAAGTCTCATAGTGAAAAAAATCTTAACTTGCTTAAAAAGATCTAATTGTAGGACCCTCTTATGAAAATTAATTTAAAAGTTGAGAGTATTGAAATTTGAATTTTTTTTCGATCTTAAGAGGTGTTAAAACTAATAAAGTATGCCAATTTCTTGGATTTAAGCAGAAAAATACAATCAATTCCAACTCCCGAAATTTCGGGAAAAAAACTAGGGACCGGGTGGAAACTGTACCAGGTCTGACCAACATTTTTTGAAATTTATAGAGATTATTGAAATTATGATTTTATTGCAGAATCCAAAAAAACAGTTGATTTGGAAATGTCTAGATCGGTCAAATTAGCAGTCAAAGGTCGAAATAAGAGATTCTTAAAAATTAGGGTTTTTTTGTTTAACCACTTAATTTTTAGAATGAAAAGACAGGTTTGAATTATAATGTTGAAATAAAAATCAGATCTAAAACAAGTAACTTAAATTCTATAGTTCACAAGCTTAATTTTCTCAAAATAAAAAATTAGGGTTTTTATGCAATTAACCTCTAAAATTTGCAAAATGTTCAAACTTGGAAATGAAAATTTGAAATTCAAATTGTCATTATTCAGATTTAACAATAAGAAATCAGAATGAAGATGTAAGACGTCGGGTTCACCAAAATGTAAAGTGGAAAATTGGATCTTAGTGGTTCCCCACCTAGGAGAGAGAAAGGAAACCATTAAGATGATTTTCACTTGGGAGATGATTTACATTCAAAAGAGGGATTGAATTCTCTAGATCCAAATCCTAGAGTGAATAGGGATCTGAATACTAATTGAATTTCAAGGGTGCAATGCAATTTACCCTCTTTTGTAAGTAGAAGAGTTGACCGATTGACTATGAAGACAAAATGGGTGAAATAAGGAGCTACCGATTCGGGATCACGTTGTAACTTCGAATCTGAGATATTTAGACTGATATGAATCTGCCCTCCAAATTTGGAGAAAAGTCATTGGGATCGGGTTGAAGTTGCACCTGGTCCTCCAAAAAATCCGCGCGTCGAAAATGATTTTTCCTTCTCTAAAAATGAAGCCCAAACCTGCAATTACAGCTGCATACCTGCAACCTACATACATAAAAGAAGGGAAGAAGGGTTGTGGATAGGGGTTTGCCTTAGTCAAACCCCAATTGAGGAATCAACCTTGAAAGAAAGTAATTGCAAATGCTTAAATGTAAATGATGGAAATGTATACCTTGTAGATCTGCAATTCGCCGGTGATGGTTGCTTTGCTTCTTGAAAGTAATCAAAAGTGTTGCATGAAATGGCATGTAAAATGACAAAACCCTAACACACACACATGCTTGCAAATGAATGTTATAATGTTGCTGCAATGGATGAATGAAGAAGACACATGAAGGAGGAGATGTTTGAAGACTTGAACATGGTGGTTCGAAGGGTCCATTGGTCAAACTCTTCTAGATCAAGAATAGATGATATTGTCATGGTTTCTTTTCGTGCTTAGTTTAAATAGAATTTTATCTACTACATTATTGGTAGTATTTTTTATTTTTTTTGTTAACATAGTGTTTGTACAAATATTTGTTTTTAAAACAAAAAACAATATTGAGTTTACAATGAGTTTTTACTACACAAGTATAGATTTTCTTTTTTTGTTTTTAAACAAAAAACATTGTCTTCATAAAATGTAATAGAATTTCTATTTTTCTATTTTTAAAATTAAAAAAAATTACTTCTATCAAATTGATAAAAAAGTAAAATCTATTTTATTTTAGTTTTTCTTTTTCTTTTTGATATTAATAGCAGCAAAACGGGGAGCTAACACTATATACAACAACCCAGAGGGTGTAGAACCAAACAATACCTAGTAATAGCACATTAACAACATATTAATCACCATTACAATGATAAAAAACAAAGACAAGCTTAAATGGCACTACCAAACAGGTGAAAAGAACCTGTCAATCCAAAGACCCCAAACCCAACTCAAGGAGGGGGAGAAGCACCCAGACCTTGACAAAGAGGGGTTTGGGGGAGAGGGGGAGACTTCCTCTTCTACCTGCGACAAACAACAGTCTAGGCAATGTTGTTACAAAGATCCACAATAGAAGGATTGGGCAAGGAGGGGCCTGCAACAAAACTATCCACCATGGGCGTAGGCTGCTGTGGTAAAATAATTGAAGGATTCTACGACAAAACAACATCAAAAACAAGTTCAACAAGAGTAGAACGAGGTTGCAGAACATGAGAAGCAGGGGTGGAGGTCTCAACCAAGTGACCCAAAACACTAGAAACGGGGAGATCAATAGGAGCATCTGTAGTAGGGGGGCACAACCTCCTCCTGAGAGGAGACAACCTCATGAGAGGAGTCAAGCATGACCATCAAATGATCTACAGTAGAATTCTTCCACCAAGTAGCAGCACCCTTATGATGAGGAATAGAACAGTCTGAAGCAAGATGACCTGTTGAGAAGCACTTTCGACAATGAAATGGGCGGCCCTCATAATCCAACAATTGCGTCCATGGCACTTTCCCAACCATAAGAACCACATCTCTTGAGAGAGACAAAGACATGTCAATGTCAACTAAAATACGAGCAAAGGTAGAGCGTTCCATAAAAGACGTGGCCTCATCTACCTACAAGAAATGCCCAATGGAGTTGCCAATGACTTCATAGAAAGAGAACTCCCAGTGATTAGGAAGGCGAACCCAAACTGGATGCACATTAAGTGGTTCAATAAGGGGGTTAAAGGAAGTTATCCAGGGCTTTACAAAAAGGAAGTGATCTCCCCAAGCTCACAACTTGCACAAAACGAAATCTCGTTCCAAAGAAGAAATAAAGTTAGCAATGAAAAACCCCTTAGCGCAAGGATAGAGCTCATGCTATGTGAAACCAGAGGCTTCCAATGAACACTCACCCAATGATGGAGATCTAGAAGAGAAGGCCAGACTCCAGCAAACCTGCACACCAATGCACGGTGATGATAGAAATCAATATTGTTCACAACATCCTGTCCACAAATCACCACAAGGGATGATTTAGCACATGAGAGAGGGCAAATCCCCTTGGCAGGAGTAGCAGATTTAGCCACCCTAGAAAAGCTTCGTCTTCCAGAAGGAGGAAGTCTGGAAGGGATCACAACATTAGCAGCACTAGGAGCAGTCGCATCTCCAGTGTCCCCACTAGTTGAAACAAAACGTCTCCCCAAACCCGCAACACCAATGAGAGGGGTTGGGAGGGCGTCGAACCAGTTAGAGCCGCAGAACCGGCCAAAGCCACAAAAAATGAAAGAGGGGGGGACGACCTAGTCACTACAGCAACAACACCCCCATCCAATAATCCAGCCCCAACAGGGGCGACAGGAGAACAACCACACTGTGCAAAAAACATAGGGTCAGCGCCAATGTTGACAGAAGGAAGGGGAGAAACCCATTAGCAACAAGCTCGTTCAAACCCAGCTGAGTGGGAGAGCCATTGGATTGCTTGGGGGAAGCCATTTTAATATTCACTTGCACAACATGTTAGAGTTTGGTGCCAGTAACATTTTGGATGTGTGTGCTAGTTTTTTTTTGTTATTTAAAAACATTATCTTCATAAATTGTAAGAAATTATATTTGTTTAATTTATTAAATAAAGAAAACATTGTTTTTATAAAATTAATAAAATAATATTTTATTTTATTTTAATTTTTTTTTGTGTGACTATAATACATCTATCTGTGTAATTATAAGAAGATGCTATCTATTTCGAATGGTTACTAATAATCTATTCAAAACCATAGTGCCCAAAACTTATTTTTTATAAACAACACGAGCTCACCCTCTTCATCTATATTAATTACTAGTATAGATATCTTAAATGCATCTATCTAAAGAAATGTCGATAGATATCAATTGAAACTATTTTATTTACCTTAAAATTATTTTATTTCATTTAAAATTATATCAACTACATACATAAAAAATTAAATTATATTGTATCTACATTACTTATTTTTTCTCTAATATAAATTTTTTATTTGATAATTGACATCTAGTTTTTTATATTTAGATTTTAAATTTCTTATCATTGTTAAAAAAAATCATAAAAAATAAAAATTTATAAAATATATATTTTTCAAAGAATATTGTAATTATAAAATGATGGATTATTTTTAAATATCTTTGGTTTAATTTTATATTGATATATCTATTTAAAACGTATAATTTTGAGGACGATATATTTTTGTTTTATATGGTATTTAATTAAAAAATATGAAGTTAATAAATATTAATATTTTGACATGTGAATGATTGTCAAATTTAAACAAAAAGATAAAAATATTAACACGCTCAAAGTTTCACTCCACACCTTGCTGCCATTGTAAAACGCATATCGACATTAAAAAAGAACTTACATACTTTCCTCATAACTTGTTTAACTCATAAAGAAATAACCATTTCATTGATATCCTTCCAAGCACCACTGGTCTCCCTTGATCATCTAGACACTCAATCTCTTTCTATATAAAAATCAAAATTTGCTCAATTCTTTCTAAACAAGTCAATTCCTATAATCATATCACACAATCCTAACCTTTATGATATATGATACTTCAAGATATGACAATGAGATTACCCAAGTGTGAGGGAGTAGAATGGTAAGGAATCTTTGAGTAGTTACCCTAATTATTTAGGATTTTTGCATACTATTTATACAAGTGATTAAAGATAATCTACATTGATTTTAAAAAACTCACCAAAGTTTGTAAAAGTAATTGAATTTTTCCTTTCCAAATATTATGCAACACAACGAATTTAATAGTAATGCTTGCCCAATGAAAGTAAAATCAGCATTATATAAGTATTTTTAAACATGCAATGTCACTAGAATCTTGCATCTATAAGTTATTTCTAATCATCTTAGCACTTAGTTAACCTAAGTAAGAGATATGCAAAATTTACAGCCCATATACCTTAATCTGAAAATTGTTTACAGCCCTTACACACTAGAAGCATTCAGATTAGCTAAAATTCTTAATGAACATTGGCTATTAGTAGATCCATAATGAAAATCTTACGACCTGAAAAAGTATAGTTGACAAACTTTCTATTTTTATGTAAATTATATATTATGTTTTTATATTTTTAATATAAAATTTCTATTTTTCTTAATAAAAAATATTTAAAAAATAAGATAAAATTCTGATATTTGAAATTGAATAATGTCATATTCAATTTGTTGAATATGTATGGATAAATAAAGACATGTGCAAGTCTTAAGTGAATGTGGTGTTCCCAAACAGATAGGCTGGATACAAGTTACCAAAAAAAATTGACAAAATAAATATCCCCTTAGTCATGGGGATCTAAACAAGGCAACATATCCCAACTAAAGAGCCTTTGGACAAGTCCAAAATGAATTTGATTGAAGAGACACCCCTTAATCATAAATTCCATATATTATTTTCAAAACAAAGTTAAGAAAATATTTGAATCAATATACAGGGTTAGTAACCATAAATTACTACACAATTTTTGAAACCTTCATATGTTCCTCTCCCATAATTTTTTTTTACTTATCATTCAACGAATAGCACAAAATATCACATATAATACCTTCATTTCAAATCAACATCATAACATTAGCTCTTCTAATACAAGAAGACCAACCACACAATATGATCCAAATTGGACCATGTCAAATAGATAGCAAGACAACTATTGCTAGTATCATCTTGGGCATTAATTAACTTGAAAGACTCCCAAGCACTCCATTATGTAATAATTTTAGTATAAACAATACTTGCAAAAAATAAAAAGCAAAATGGAAAAAGTTCAAAAGAATTGGCCCAAACACCCATGAACCAGAAGCAAATTTGAATGGCGAGTTATTTAAAGGGTTCGCCCACAATCCAAACAAAGACAAAATCATTAGAATCATCCACTGTAGAGAAGTGTATGGATGGGTTCGATTGTGCTCAACATTCTCCTCCATATCACAGAATAGCAAACTTCACAAGAATTCAAGTTTTCTCTATGGTGTCCCCTTTTTCCAAGTGATTGCTTAAAGGAGATTATTAGTGTTAGTTTTAGATCAGACTGATAGCAATTAACAAAATTAACACAATGAACACAGAGAACACAAGAATGCCCTGGGAAAACCTCCCTCTTGGAGGTGAAAAATCTAACAATGAATCTTAGTTTATATTAGATAATAATCAGTATGTGTCTTACAACTTTGCTTCACCACTTGAAGCAATATGAACAATGGAATATAAAATTGAATTAGGGCATACATAGTAGTATGAACAACAATATGTAAATCTAATCTAGGGCAAACTTATCTACAATATCCTTGACTAAAGATGATGTGCTAATTAGAGAAGACAATTTGCAGAGATGAAGATCAATTGCAAATCACAGGGATCATTCGTTGATTATGGATTCAGTTCACTGATCATGAATGTGATTCGTTGGTCATGGAGGAGATTTGTTGTCTCAGAATTAGTTTGTTTCCCCTTAGACAATAATTTGTTGCTCTTAGAAGACTCTGTTGGCAAATGCACACTCCAATGAGATATTGCAGGTGATTGAAGGTTTTGTCATTGATGGCAACCTTACAATCCTATGACACCGGCAAGGCAATTTACCAGCAAGGTCAGACTCTACACCGGCACATAGACCACTGGCACTGGCAGTGAAAGGAAGCATACCGACATAGAAGTCGACAAGAATTTTGTTTGTAATATATTTTGTTAATTATTGTAAAATCATTGTAAGCCGACTTGGCAAGTTGTAAAATGACTCATATATATAAGAGATCATTGTAGAACATTTTGGAGATAGATGGAAGGAAATATATAGGCGAAATAAGGCAGACCTATTATGCTAATTATAGGTTAAGGGTTTATGTATGAAGCAAAGCTATAAACTGGTACTGGATCTGGCATAGTAGATGTTATTTTGAAGTAGTACAAGACATTGGATTTATATAATCCATTTTGTAAGTCAGTGAGACTTCCCATTTTGTAATTGAGCAGTGAGCTCTAGGCACTTGGCCTTCCTGCATGTGCAAGCCCCTCTTGTAGCAGTAATATTCTCTTATTGGCCAGTAAGTGAATATTGTGGGTCACAAATCCCACCGAGGTTTTTCCCACACCAGGTTTCCTCATTAAACTACTGTGTTATGGTGTGTTTTTCATGTGGTTGTTGTTATCTATGTTTATTGCATTACTTTCTGTTTATCGGTATATAGTATTGATATGCTTTACACGTTTTAAGTTAAGAAAATCTTATTACCGGTTAGATACTGATTCACCCCCCCCTTTCAGTATCTGTGGGAATCCTAACAATTGGTATCAGTGCATGGTCCTCTATTTTCAGAAGCCTAACAACTTGAGGAAGATCTTGACACCGATAGAGATGGAAAACTTGATGAAGCAATTAGAAGCAGCTCTCTTAGACTATGATGTAGAAAAGTTGAAAAATATCAAACTTGAAGATGATCTAAAGGCTGCACAAGATATTATTCAAGCACTTCAAGAAAACCTTACCATTGCAAGAAACAAGAGAAGAGAACTTTGTGAAAAGATGCAAAATGAGAATGATGAAAAGGAAACTCTTAGTGATCTGATAAATAAGCTGAAACAAGAAAACATAACAACAAAGAATGAGATGCAAGATATGACTATGAGATTTTGTAAGGAAATTGAAGATAGGAAGAAGAATGAAGAAGGTTTGACTAGAAGACTAAGTAATGCTGCAAATGAGAACACAAGACTTAGCTATGAAAATGATTTGTTGAAGACAGATCTGATGCATACACAAAATGACTCAAATGAACTTATGAGACAGAAAGAAATCTTGGTAAGAGAACTAGATACTGCAAATTAGCACAAAGAAAAATTCAAGAAAAGCTCAGAAGAACTTGGTGACTTGTTGAAGAATCAAAAACCTAATGGTGACACTTGTGGACTTGGCTTTGAAGCTGGTGAAAGCTTCGGTACTGTAAAAACACAGGATCATAGCAAACTGGTAAGACAACCTACTGCTTATAAATTTAATGGCAAATGCTTTAACTGTAACAAGTATGGTCATAGAGAAAATCAATGTAGATCTAGAAATTATCAGAATACCAATACACCCATCGGTTAATGTTCAAAATGCCACAAAGTTGGTCATAATTCAGAAAATTGCAGAATGAATGTAAGATGTTATGTTTGTGGAAGATTTGGACATCTATCTAATCAATGCAGAATACAAACCAACATAGGATATGGGAAAGCTATTCAGAAAAATAATGTGACTTGTTATGCTTGTAACAAGATTGGACATATTGCAAAATTTTGTAGAATCAAGTCCTCACTAGTAAATAACAAAGGTCCTAGTTTGAAAGGTAAAGAAAAGGTTGAAGAAGTAAAGTAGGAATTCTCAAAACAATGGATCAGGAAATCAGAACTAAATGGTGATAGGAATACTCCTCCACCGGTAGAATAGAGTAACACTCCACCGGTAGGAGACTCTTCATCTAACTGAAGAAAATTCATTTGAGGGTTTGGCAATCAAATGTGAAACATGCTATTATTCCCTCGGTTGATGGTGAGAAGTTGAAATTACCTCTATACCGACAGATAAGTTAAGTCATTACTTAACCGACAAACATTAAATGTGGTGGTTGGCAAAATTAACATTATAAATCAATTGTTTTGGCTCCAATTTCATTTCACCGAGCATTCAAACCTTCAAAGAGCGCAAAAATTCCTGAGCAAAGGCATTTCAAGCAAAGAAGTGAAGCAATTCAGCAAACAATCATTCCTAAGGCAAATAAAGGTATTTATAATCATGGCTTCTTCATCTATTCCTGAATTCATAAACCCTACTGTAGTCGAAGTGATTAAATGCCTTAGACCCATATTTTAGTTAGTTCCCGAAATAGCGAAGAAAGATGATAATGTTGGTGCTTTTTCTCAAATCCCCAAAGGAGTAGTTTTTGTTGAAGACCCTAGAATGCACATATATTGTCACATAGAAGAATTAGGTGATGAGGAAATCAAGAACATGTATAAATCAGTAATCTGTGACTATTTCGGCAATGTTAAAGCTGAACACAAGATAGGAGAAACCCTAGGTTTCACTGAAATTCTCAGTATTCCGGATTTCCCTAAGGATGTTATAAGGATAGTTTTAAGCAAGGTACATGGTGCATTCTTCTGGTTGGACTCAGTTCACAAAATCACTAAAGAGGCAGTAAAAGTTGTGACAGAATTACCTTCCACCGTAACAAACCTGATAAAACAAAGGTCTCAAATGACCTAGTGATTAACCTAACAGGTGCAACATCTGATAAGATATCCTTAAGAGTAAATGATGTAACCGACATCAATGTCAGATTCATTAGTATGATTTTAGGCTACAAAACCACACATGTAAATAGGTTGAACTCGGTCTCTAGCTTATGCATAAAGAGTGCCTATGATATGATTAAAGATAATGCAAAAATAGATGTGTGTGAATGGCTGAAAGATGAACTAATTGACAACTTGGGAAAGATTAAGAAAGACAAAAAGGGGACATTTAGATTTGGAAACCTACTTGTTTGTTTAATGCTGCATATAACAAAACAAGTGCCCGGTATCGGTAACAAAAATCTTGGTTTTGATATACCAGTAGGCAAACAATTGTTAGATTTACTAAACAACATGGGAGAGAATAGAGAAAAGAACATAGATGAGTACTTTCAGGCATTGAAGGCCTGGATGAAGACAAGAGTCAAATTGTCACAAGAAATTGTAAATAAGTATAAGGATGAAATCTATTTTGTTATTAAGAAGGATGAAATTTGGATGGAGGCAGTTATCCTAAGAACCATTTGGGTTACTGAAATGGGGTATGAAACTGATGACCACGTAATTGAAACATATGTAAAAGCCCTCCTAGAAGCACCCAAGGAGCCTAAAGAAGAGGTATTTGGCAGTGTTGAGACTATTGAAAACCAAATTCAATCTAAGAAAAGGGTTAAGAAGGTGGAAGCAATAGTTAGAAGAGGATCCAGGCAAGAAAAAGCTATTAAGGATGATGTACTCAAACAAACTGGTATTACTGAAGATGAGTTAGAAGCACTTCAACCAAAAACTCACCTTTCACAAGTTGCAACTTCTTCGGAAACTGATATGCCAGCTGCATTTACAAGAGTTGTGAGAAAAAGGGAACCGTCACCGGTATCTACACCTTCTCCTAAAAGAACTAGATAGAAACAATAGGCAGTAAGGCCCCTGGCTAAGAAGATAACTCCAAAGAAGAAGTTAACACCCAAGAAGAAGACTCAACAAACCATTGCTCCAATTGACAAACTTCTAAATGAAATAACAGAGGATGGAAAGCTGAAAAACATCAATAAATTGTATGATTCATTATCAACTGATGACAAGGAAAAAGTTGAAAACAGTGTAATCCTACACTTGGACATTTACAAGAAATTTCTAATGCAAGTTGTAGATGAATTATCGGCAGAACTGTTCAAAAGGCTTGAAGCTAGAAGGCAAGTTGTTGTAGAGCTTGATAAGAAAATAAAAGTTGAAAAACTACTTGTTGTTTATCTTGTCAACTCACCAAAAGAGATAGATGATCTGATCTCTGAGGCTAACCGGTCAGTATTTTCAACTACACACTGACATATAGCACTTATGGCTAGTAGAGTGAATGATGTTGCAGAGGAAACTTCTAATGCGTAGGACATATTCCTCGTAGAGAAAGAAAAGAAGGAAGAATATAGAAACCCTAAACCCATCAGAGTATATCAAAAGGATAAGGATAAGGGAAAAGGCAAGGTTGGTGGACCACCTAGCATAAAAATAACAGATAACTTATCCCCACCGCCTCTGGATACTCCACCGGTAGTTACCACTAACAATCAACTGGCTAGTGAGAGTATGGACATACCATAAGAGGACACAAATCCCAATTCTAAGGTGTTATATACAATGGACATTGACACTCAGAAAGTCAATATTGTGGTAGATAAGGATTCAACAGGGAAAACAAATATGGCCAATGAGCCACCAGTAACAAATAGTACAGAAGGTAAACCAGTAGATGAGAACACTGAGAAACAAACAGAGCAACAGGCTCCCTCTCAGCAACAGGTTCATACAAAGACAGTGCCACCGGCATCAGCTGAGCAATCCAAACCTTTGCTTAAAGAAATGGAAACACAAACTAACCTACTAGAGGTCACCACAAGCAAGGAAATTGCTCCCACCGGCGGAATATAGATTGTTGGTTCATCAAATGCATAATTCAAACCAACTAATGTGACATAAGTTCTTCTGGATTCTATCAAAAGGATAACAGAGTGTAGCTCACAAGCATACAAAGCAATAGATGATACCATTCCAATTTTGAAAATGATAGCACCTAAGTGTAATATAGATAATAAATATTCTTTAGGTCAACTTGACACTTTGTCTAAGTATATTACTGACGACACTGTGACAGTTGAACAAATAAAAGAGGAAGCATTCAAGGAGAGACTAGAGAAGGAAAAACACAAAGAAGACAATTTGACACTTTTTTACCGGAACTATGTGTACACTGAAGGAATATTAAACTTTGTATAGGGATACATGTAAAACTAACTTTTTGATAGTTGATATAGACCAGAAGATCGGCAAGATACAGGAACAAATAAATCAACTAGCTGATAATTTCATTAATTCATCTGATTCATTATCAGTTTTTGAGCAGAAAATAACAGGTTTTGAGGAAGAACTACTAAAGTTGGAAAGAGAGAAGGAAAGAATAAAAGGAAAGGCTAAAGATCTAAAATGGAGACAGTCCAAAATTGGACTACCTCGCCTCCTTAAGAAAAGAAATATATGATACTTTGATTCAAGGACATAAAACACCGGTAGAGCAAATGCAACACCTCACTGGTACAGTTCAGAGGACTGAGGCTGCAATAAAAGACAACAAAAAGTTCCTTGAGAGCCTGAATCTGGTTTTGGCAGATCTTTTTCAGATTGTAACCAACCAGTCACAAGGATGAAATAGGAAACCACACTCATTGACACTTTGACAACCTTTGTCATTGATGCCAAAGGGGGAGTAGTGGAATGAGAAAAATAACCAGCAAATGACTCATCAGCTCAGGGGGAGCACATATTCTTTTGGTACACAAATTTTTGGTAAGACAATTCCGGCAGACTCTTTTGGATAACAATTTTTGGATTTTTCTCATGAGTGTTGCCATCAATGCCAAAGGGGGAGATTGATGGCAAATGCACACTCCAATGAGATATTGTAGGTGATTGAAGGTTTTGTCATTGATGACAACCTTACAATCCTATGACACCGGCAAGGCAATTTACCAGCAAGGTCAGACTCTGCACCGACACATAGACCACTGGCACCGACAGTGAAAGGAAGCATACCGGCACAAAAGCCGATAGGAATTTTGTTTGTAATATATTTTGTTAATTATTGTAAAATCATTGTAAGCCAACTTGGTAAGTTGTAAAATGACTCATATATATAAGAGATCATTGTAGAACATTTTGGAGATAGATGGAAGGAAATATATAGGTGAGATAAGGCAGACCTATTATGCGAATTATAGGTTAAGGGTTTATGTATGAAGCAGAGCTATAAACCGGTACTAGATCTGGCATAGTAGATGTTATTTTGAAGTAGTACAAGACATTGGATTTATATAATCCATTTTATAAGTCAGTGAGACTTCCCATTTTGTAATTGAGTAGTGAGCTCTAGGCACTTGGCCTTCGCAGGCCCCTCTTGTAGCAATAATATTCTCTTATTGGCCAGTAAGTGAATATTGTCACAAATCCTGCCGAGGTTTTTCCCACACTGGGTTTCCTCGTTAAACTACTGTGTTATGGTGTGTTTTTCATGTGGTTGTTGTTATCTCTGTTTATTGCATTACTTTTTGTTTACTAGTATACAGTATTGATATGCTTTACATATTTTAAGTTAAGAAAATCTTATAACCGGTTAGATACTGATTCACCCCCCCCCCCCCTCTCAGTATCTGTGGGAATCCTAACAGACTCGTTGATGCTTTGTAGTAGAATTTGCTGAGTACTTGACTGCTTGTAAATGAATGAATTGAATGACTTAAATGCATGAATGAGCTTTGTATATATTTGAGCTTTAGCCACCTTATTCTCCTTAGGTCAGCTTCACAAGGTAAACACATAATAATAATATACTCTTAGAATGGCACCCATTATAGGGTTAGCCCTATATGCATTTACAAGTTACATTTTAATTTTGCATATCAATGTGACTAAGGCTGATAGGCCAATTAGTCATCCATATGCCAGGTTGGCCCTAGAAGGAATCTGACCTAGCTACAAACATCAACACTCCCTCTCAGCTAGGGAGGAGTCCTTCTCAATATCCGAGTCACATAGTGACAACCACCATTGCTACTCTCAGAGGGTGGGTCCATCATGGCTACTCTCATGGATGGAAAACAAATAAACATGTGCCCATCATAGAAACATGATGTCGTCATCTCAACATGACGTTCACCATAGCTACTCCCAGAGGGTGAATAAACACAAGTGTTGGGTCATGGAATTTCTCCCATGGAATCCACCATGGCTACTCCTAGAGGGTGGATCCACCATACCTACTCGCATAGGGTGGAACAAGGGCTTTCACCTCAAACTTCTCTCGTAGAGAATAGTGCACTAACAAGGACTTGCACCTCAAACTTCTCTCACAGAGAAGAATGCATTAACCAAATATTCAAGACGATGAGGCTCCCTCTGAACCTGAAATGTTATTTCCTCCTTTTAGAATAAGAACCCTTCTAAATTGAAATTAGACCTTGGCTCCTCGTGAGGTGTCCCTATGTCAATTTCTGCAGAAGAATCTAGATGAGTAGACTTGAATTTGCAATCTCGAGCAATGTGGCCATACTTGTCACACCTACAACATTGAATGTGAGATAAATCCTTCTTTTTCGGTTCTAAAATAGAATCTGGTTCTCTGTCTCTATCCCTCTTTCTTCTTTTGCCTCTTTCCATAGAAGTATGAGTAGAAAGGACTTGATTTTCCACATCATAATGATTACGTCCAATTCCTCTTGTTACCAACCTATACTCTTCTTGAATAAAATTAGCTCAAAGGCGATCAAACTTGGGTTACTTGGATCTCCCATTGGTGCTTTGAATGAAGGGTTCCCAAGTTTGAGGGAGACCATTAAGTGCCATCATAACAAGATCTTTGTCAGCAATATTGTCCCCAATAGTGCTCAACTGATTTCTCAAATCAGTAATCTTCATAAAGAATGAGATGAGTGATTCATCTTTATCCATTTTTACATTGTGAAGTTGTTGCCTTAAGGAGAGAGCTCTGTTGGTGTTGTTGAACTCATACATGCCTTCCAAGGTTTTGAACATATCTTTGGCTGAAGACATCTTGGAAATGATAGGTACAAGGTGATCCTTCATAGAGTCAATCGGGATCTTCTTTTCTTTGACAATATTCTTCTTGAATTGGAGTTTCTCTTCTTGATCTTCAGGCTCAAGCTGATCTTTTCCTTCTTCAAACTGAAGAAGATTATTTTCCTCAAGAGTAACAAGGATTTTGATCTTCCACGAAGTGAAATTCGAAGATCCTCAAGTTTGTCTTCAACCTTCAAACTGTACACCATTGTCACTTCTGGAAATTATTTGTTGAAGATGAAGTAGGAGGAAGAGCTTCACTAGTATCAGACAATATGATCACGATCGACTCAAACTTGCTCTGATACCATGTTAGTTTTAGATCAGATTGGTAGCAATTAACAAAATTAACACAATGAACACAGACAACACAAGAATACCCTAGGAAAACCTCCCTCTTGGAGGTGAAAAACCCAACAATGAATCTTAGTTTATATTAAATAATAATCAGTATGTGTCTTACAAGTTTTCTTTACCACTTGAAGCAATATGAACAACAAAATATAAAATTAAATTAGGGCATACACAGTAGTATGAACAACAACAAGTAAATCTGATCTAGGGAAAACTTATTTGCAATATTCTTGACCGAAGATGATGTGCTAATCAGAGAAGACAATTTGTTAACATGAAAACCAATTACAGATCACAGGGATCATTCATTGATCATGGATTCAGTTTGTTGATCATGAATGTGATTTGCTAGTCATGGAGGAGATTTGTTGTCTCATAATTAGTTTGTTGCCCCTTAGACAATAATTCGCTCCTCTTAGAAGATTTGTTGATGCTTTGTAGTAGAATTCGTTGATTACTTCATTGCTTGTAAATGAATGAATTGAATGACCTAAATGCATGAATTAGCTTTGTATATATATGAGCTTTAGCCACCTTATTCTCCTTAGGTTGGCTTCACAAGGTAAATAAATAATAATAATAATATGCTCTTAGAATGACGCCCATTATAGGGTCAATCCTATATGCATTTACAAGTTGCATTTTAATTTTGCATATCAATGTGACTAAGGCCGATAGGCCAATTAGTCACCCATATGCTAGGTCGGTCCTAGAAGGAATCTGACCTAGCTACAAACATCAACAATTAGCCTATTTTATTCTTGTGGACTAATTAGATTGATGTGAGGGAATAAATTAATTAATTAAATCTTAAATAGTCCTAAGTCCTTGAGATTAGTAGTTGGTCATTCTTTATTTTATACAGTGACTTAATGATAATGTCAATGACAAATTATAAAGTAAAGTCACTTTTGGAGTTAAAAGTTAAAAAAAAGAAATAAAATAAAGTATTACTTTTGAAAAAAGAAAAGCACTATAAAAGGAGGAAAAAGTGAAATGAGGATTCATTTTTGAGTTGTTATTTTCAAAGAAACGTTTCTTTGAGAGCTTGAGAGCTTTATCTTGCAAGTTCAGTAACCCTGGGATAGAAACCCTAGAGGTTTTGGCTACTTGGACAGAAACTCAAATCAACCCACTTGGTCAATTCATTTCAGGATTCACAGTTGCACATCATTGACCAGTTTTCATGGAGATTTGATCATTTATCTCACAAATTTTCAAAGGATTTGTTATTTTATGTATGGAGGCATTCCAAGTATGTGTTACTAGATGGCTTTAGGCATTTTATGATTCGTAACAATATCATGAGTTTGTAAACAACAATACATTTCTAATTCAAAAGAATACCATTGGCTTATTTAGATTCTTTGTATTTCATTGATTGTCCTTGAAAATCTATATTGTTCAATTTGCATGTTTTCATGTTACAATATTACATTATGATGAAACAAAACATGAGTAAAAATGAAACCATCCTTTGGGTTCAATTCTATATTTGTTTCATGAAACCAAGTGACAGGTATAAGAGGTACATTACAAGGGTTGAAAGGTAACGATTTCAATGGGCTCATCTAGAACATGACAGATCAAAGGCTATAGTTGCAAGGCAGTGACATACTAAGATTGGGACATCAAGCAAGATGGGTGACAGGAGAGATAATAGTCCACTACAAGATGATAATAAGGAAGCAAGGGAAATCTTGAGTGGTCTAGCAACAGGACAACAAAAAGTAACAAATGTTTTACAACTACTTACAAAATCCATTGAACACATGAACATGGGTCTAAGGAGACATAATTAGGAGCAAACAAATAATGATAGTGCAATCGGTACACCACTTGTAGAGAGGACTCCTACACGTACTTCTGATAGACCTATGTTGCCTACCTTCTTGTCCGAGAATGACACATAAGAGGAGTTTGTTGATGTAGATGATGAGGTGTCATTTATAGATAATGTTATGACTATGCATGATGAGTGGAATACTCTACCTCATCATGTCAAGGATGTTTTACCCTTCCATCAGTATATGGGATATGGAAGAGAAAGTAGAAGAACAAGGCAACAACGAAGACCATGGCATCAAAACAAGGATCTTAAACATGCTACAAACAAACTTAATCTTCCTAGATTTGATGGTAGTGGAAGGACAAGTGCTAGAGATTTGATTCACAAGTTAGACACCTTCTTGATTCTTAAGCCAATGAAAGAGGATGAAGCGATAAAGTTTGCAACCATGCACCTAGAGGGTATTGCATATGATTGATGGCATCATGGTTTGGTCACTCAAAACCATGGTTTAATTCATTTATATGAGGTGTTTAGCAAAAAATTGATTGCTCAGTTTGATCATAAGGATGTGGAGGTGTACTATAGAGAGTTGGAACAATTGAAGCAAAATCGGCACTAGGATTCCTACATTAATGAGTTCCAAAAGAATGTTATCATGGTACTTGATATGACTGAAAAAGGGGTGGCAATTTTGTTTATTGAAGGATTGAATGATAAAACAAAGGGACTTGTTAAGGTGCTTAAGCCTAGAACTCTACATGATGTTATCCAATTGGCTTTAGACCTTGATACATCATCTTCTACAAATCAGCCACCTAGGAAAAACTTTAAGAACAACAAACCAGGTGACAAATTAGATGAGAGAGTTTTCAATCAGCCTATGTCTACATCACCTAATTTGGACTTTAAAACAAGGAATGAATTGTGTATGAAGAAGTTGTGTTTTACTTGCCTAGAACCATGGGAGCTTGGTCATATAAGATGCCTTGGGAAAGGAAAAGTACATTACATTGAGGTCACTTCCGACAATGATGATCTCATAGCAAACACTAGTTCAAAAAGTGAACATGAGGGGAAACCACCACCATTGGAGCATGTTGACTTAGCACAAGGTACACTTGCTTTTCTTTCTAGTGTTCCTATCATTTTAAAAGGAATTGTCATAGGACAAAGAGTTATGTGTATGGTGGATAGTGGTGCTACACATAATTTTATTGATGAAGGCTTTGTAGTCAAGAAATGACTACAAGTAGAGGACTTTCTTGAATTCAGCGTCATGTTGGCAGATGGATTCAAAATTAGTTGCACAAAAAGGATACCAAGGTTGGGTATACAATTAGATAGTTATACATTTGATGATGAATACTATGTTGTTGGTATTTGTGGTACTGAAGTGGTATTGGGAATACAATGGTTCAGATCTCTTGAAAGATACATCCAAGATTTGAACAAGATGGACCTTGAGTTCACACATATGGGTAAGCAAAATATTTTGAAGGCAATCATTGATGAAATACCCAAAGATGTGGCAGACAAGACTACGTAGGTTCAATTCATTGTCAAAGGCTTCAAAGTTAGCACAAGGGAAGGTAATAAAAGTCCCAATTTTCTAATTTGGGATAGAGCACTTTAGCTCTGCGTAATCATGAGTTAGCAGCCCATACTCATGAAGAAGACAATATTTTGAAGTACTCCAATGATAGCACTCAAGTTTGAGAAGATAGTCATGAGATATTGGTTGATGATGCAACTAGTAAAAGGATTGATTTTATACATTTTGGCATAGCTAATGTAAAACAGTCCCAAAGAATGTGTGAAGAGTGGTTAGAGAGAGCTAGGAAATCCAATTGGTTGGCTAGCCTAGCCAAACTTCATCTTCAAAGGATCAAGGATTCACGTAACTCCAAGGATCAAATAAAACAAGAGCATTCCACTTTCCATGATTCAGAAATTTCAGTTAGTGTTGGCAACCCCATTGATGAAAATAATGATTTTCTAGAGCATATACTTAGTAGACCAGCCACTAATGACATGCCTTTATATGTAGATGAAGACACACATAATGCAGATTTGATTAAGATGCCTACTTTTGGGCATGCAGCTGACCTAATGTTAGGGCTTTTGTCACATAGCATGGATACTTTAATGATGAGTGGTTGTCCAACTTGGTCGGTTATGGTGTCTTCGGAATTGTCATGGCTTACATCAGCTAGTTGGTTGTGTTCTAGTGTGTGTGACAATGACTACATTGTTGATAATCGACATAAGATGGATACTATATCATTACCTAGTCTTGGAGACACCATTGGCATCATCTTAGGTCTTATTTTTAGTGTGTATGATGTTGACCTTGTAATTTTCCATATGCCATACGGTTTCCTTCAACTGCTCCACGTATGGTGCAACTTGTGGATGGTCTTCCTTAGAGCGTACGATGGTTACTATATGGTACACTTCCCTCACGCAGTCAACGTACGGTAAGATTGGTATGCTCCTTAGATCATACGGTGGTGACCGTATGGAACACTCCCTTTAGGAAGTCGGTGTGCAGTGAGCTTGGAGCTTGATTGTACAGTGGTAAGGTCATACGGTAATGGTTGTTAACCGTCGAGTTTCACCCATGAACCCTCTAGACGTTTAGACAGTTCGATGATGCAAAATGGAATGATTTTATTATTATTCCAGATACAAGAGACTTAGGTGTATATGATGAATATTTGCACATGCACAAGAAATTATATTGATATTGATCGCACAACAGATTACACAGACTTCGAACAGAAGCAGAATAGGGTGAGGAGAAACTTCCACTGAAACTATGGATGCCAAGTAGGGAGGATCTCTCACCTCCGAAATGATAGACTGGTTGAAATCCAAGTGGAATTCGCAAATACAAAGAAAAATACCAAATTTGCATACCAACACAAATGACAGACTCAACCATAAATATGGGCTTTGAGAAATTTCCTGAAGGGTTACAAACGGGTCGACACAATCAAACTAAGACTTGACTAATCTAATTAAATAAAGGCCCCAAAAGATTTTTTATTAAATTTGGGACCTTACAATAAAGCATTTAAATTTATTATTTATTAATATCGGGGACATTGCAGTCCTCCTGGGCCAAAAATTGCTTGCCCTCAAGCAATTGCAGACTTGGATGCTCCAGAATTTGCTCGCCTTCCCAGGTGGCATCCTCAATGGGTAGATTCTTCCAACGCACAAGGAACTCCTTGACTATGTGTGATCTCATCCTCTTTTCTCTAACATCGATGATTTCCACTGGCTCCAGAATTAGTTTTCCTTCTTCGTCGATGGGTGGCAGATCCTTGGACATTGTGATGCGCTACCCAACGGCCTTCTTGAGACATGACACGTGAATGAATCTGACTCCCCTCAGGAAGCTCCAACTCGTAGGCAAGCCCACCCTCTAAACCACAATGTAGGGTCCATAGAAATGCAGCTTCAACTTCTCCTTACCACTTGTCTTCAAGGAGGATTGTTTGTACGGTTGAAGTAGGAAGTATACCAGATCGCTTACCTCAAAATTTTGCTCAACCTGGTGTTGATCGACATACATCTTTTGTTGGTTCTGAGCCCTCTGCAGGTTATCTTTGAGAGATGTCAGGATGTCTAAATTCTCCTGAAGCCAATCTTTGGCCCTCGGTGCACAACTATCTCCCAATGCCAAATCAACAAATGAAGAAGGTTCATAACTGTATAGTGCTTTGAAGGGTGGCATGTCTATCGACATCTGATAGGTGGTGTTGTAACAGTGTTCACCCAAATATAGCCAGCGAACCCAAGCATTCTATTGAGTTGAGACGTAGTTCCTGTGATGACCCTCCAGCCATTTGTTCACAATCTCAGTTTATTTGTCTATCTGCGATTGTAGCTCATGTTGGGCGAGAACTCAGTTTTTGCCAACCGAAATAACTCCATCCAGAAGGTACTCAGAAAATGGCTATCCCTGTCACTGACTATGTTTCGCGGTAGACCATGTAAGTGGAATACCTCATGAAAGAACAACTCTGCCACTTGAACTACTTGGTATCCTGTGGGGATGGCAAAAAAATGTGCATACTTGGTCAAGCGGTCAACTACGACAAAAATGCAATCCTTTCCTTGCACTCTGGGGAGCCTAGTAATAAAATCTATCGAGATGCTACCCCTTTTTTGGTCGGGGATTGGCAGTGGTTGCAGTAGTTCGACCAGTAAGGTGTGCTCAGATTTGTTTTGCTAACAGGTGGAGCATTATCACACATACTGCAAGACGTCATTCTTGAGTCCCTTCTAGTAAAACCTTTCTCGGATCTGTCTGTAGCTTTTCAAGTATCCTGGGTGTTCGGCCAAGGGAGAGTCATGCATTTCCTTCAGATACTTTTCCTTCATCTTGGACTCTAGTACCAGATAAATTATATCCTTGTAGTAAATGATGTCGTCAACCACCTTGTATCGGTCATCTTGCACTTGACCATCCATTAGTTCACAGGAAAAAGTATTCTTGAAATATTCAACCAACGGGTGTTCCTTCCAATCTGTCAAAATCTGGGATAGAGAACATATGGTAGGCCTTCTTGACAGGGCATCGGCTACCACATTATTCTTTCCCTTCACATACTCAATGTCAATATCAAATCCCTGGCCTTTTCTCACCCACTTTTGTTGTTGTTCATTTAGATCCCTCTGCTCCAAGAAATATCGCAAGTTGGTGTGGTCTATTCATACGACAAACTTTGCCCCGATGGGGTACTGCAGAAACTTCGTTAGTACATGCATGATGGCAAGCATCTCCTTGTCATAGATGGAGTACAACCGCTCAACTCTTGAGAGATTCTGACTCTTGAATGCAATGGGATGATGGTCTTGCATCAACACTGCTCCAATGCCTTCTCCCGAGGCAACGCACTCTAGGATGAAAGGGCGAGTGAAGTCTGGTAGTGCCAAAACTGGACACGTACTCGTAACTTTTTTTAATTTGTCGAATGTGTGTTGCACCTGTGCATTCCAATGGAAGGATCCTTTCTTTGTCAGAAATGTGAGTGGTGCACCAAGCTGTGAAAATCCTTTCACAAACCTTCAATAATAACTGCACAATCCAAAAAATCCACGCAACTCTGAGAGAGTCTTGGGTGGAGGCCAATCTGAAATTGCCTGAATCTTCTCCTAGTGAACCTGTATCCCCTAGGTGTTGATGACGTGACCCAAGTATAGGCCCTCGATGAATCCAAATTCACATTTGGACCTTTTGGCATACAATGATTGCAATTTCATAATCCCCAATACTTCATCCAAATGTCCCAGATGTTCCTCCCAGGTCTTGTTGTAGATGACTATGTCATCGAAGAATACCAATAGGAACTTACACAATTTCTTGTTGAAGATGTGGTTCATGTAGGACTGAAAAGTGGCTGGAGAATTGGTTAATCCAAATGGCATGATCAAGAACTCATAGTGTCTGCAATGGCAACAAAAGGTTATCTTTTCCACATCTTTCTCCCTCATACAAATCTGATGGTAGCTGGAGCAAAGATCAATTTTGGAGAAATAGACAGCGCCATGGAGTTCGTCCAGCAACTCATCGGTCCTAGGAATGGAGTATCTATTCTTGATAGTCTTCTTGTTCAGTGCACGGTAGTCAACACACATTCTGAGAGTTTTGTCCTTCTTCTTCACTAGTACCACCAAGGACACAAAGGGGCTAGAGCTAGGCCGGATCCATCCTTTATCAAGGAGTTCCTGGATCTTTTTCTCTCTCTTCTTTTAACTTCTTCGGGTGGCGATAGGGTGTGATGAAATGGGTTTTTCTCCTTTCTCCAACTCGATGGTGTTCTCAAACCCTCGATGTGGGGGTATACCATGTGGAATATCAGCGAAGACCAAACTATGCTTTTCCAAAACTGACTGAAGTTCCTCATCCTGGTAGTAAGTTGGTTGCTCTTTCACAGGTTTTGTCAAGATCAATCAATGTGCTGCCCAGACTACTTCATCATGTGTGAAGATGGCTTCCATCCATTTGGCGAAAATCTCCCTTGGGCCGCCATTCGACATTCCTCTAAGAACCACCTTCCTACCATCCACCTCGAATGAGAACTCCATCATTTTGAAGCTTCGCATGTACTGGTCGAGGGTCTCCATCCATTGAATGCTCAATATGACATCTATGTCATCCAGATCTACTACAAAGAAATCATCGGTCACCGTGTAATTTCCTATGGTGATGCTCAGTTGCGGAACCAGGTGAGTGCATGATAGGAGATTGCCTCCTTCCACCTTGACATCGAACCCTTCATGCTCCTTTGTACACAAACCTCCTTTATGAAGTTGAGCGAGGTCCCGCCATCGAGCATAACAAGGACTCGTTTCCCTTTAAGTGTACCACGTACCCTAAATACACTGCATCTTGGGGTACCTACCAATGTGTTAATGACACCTCCCCTCCATACCAATGTGGAGATTCTCAACGCCAGGCTAGTTTCTTTGGCATATTTTTCCCTTGGTGGTTCACTTTCCTCATGCTCCTCTTCTCCATCAGAAATCACCTCAATATAGTGAATCTTTCCCTTTCCCAAACATCGGTGTCCTAGTTCCCATGGCTCCTTCCAGGTAAACAAAGCTTCTTCCTTCTGATTTCCTATTTTGTGGCTTCATCAAGCGATGACCTCTCCGTAAAGGGTTTATTATCCTTCTCCTTCATAATGAAAGTGTTGAACATAGAGTACCACTGAGAGGGGGGTGAATCAATGGTTCCTAGGTCTATTCTTTTTTTGATGTAGCTTAAGAATATCAGTTATGTACTTAATCACATAGACAGTCAAACCGGTAATATAAGAAAGAAAGGTAACGTGACCATGCACACACAAACAACTTACAACACTAGATTTACGAGGAAAACCCAATATGCGAAAAACCTCGATGATAAAAGCTATTGAAGTCTACTGCTCCAATCCAGCCTCATACTAAAACACAGTTACAAAGTTTAGGGCACCAACCCC
The DNA here is from genome assembly GCF_030272615.1 of Cryptomeria japonica. Classification (NCBI taxonomy): domain Eukaryota; kingdom Viridiplantae; phylum Streptophyta; class Pinopsida; order Cupressales; family Cupressaceae; genus Cryptomeria; species Cryptomeria japonica. The sequence continues at coordinate 207,243,433 of NC_081410.1, forward strand.
TGCACCAAGCTCCAACTTGGAAATGTATATTGAAATACCATTTGAGTACAATTTAAGCTTCTTACTACAAATGAATTTTGTAGCTCTTGAATCAATTAACTTTCTGTTATCTTTCTCTCCTTCTCATACACAGTCTCTCAGTACATTGTGTCACACTGGGATGTTGCCTGCTCTGCCACGCCTTACCAATAAGGCTCAACTGCTCGACTATGAAACTACCAGTAGAGTCCTCTGACCGGTATGCCTGTTTACTCACACTGTAGCTTGATCGAAACCCCTTCTCAAGTTTTCTTCTTCCAACTCCTCTCCATACTACTTTCTTTACTGCAACATCTTTTTCTCTGTTCATTGCTCCATTTTCTTATAAGATGATTTCCCGCCAAAACAATTCAAAATCCAGGCGGTTAGGGTTTCTTCACTATCCTCGAGGCAAATCAAATCTAGTTAGATCTTGCAAGATTTGATCTCCTTGAATTCCATCAGTTCAACTTTGTCATTTTTGTGCCTTTTAAGACACATTTTACAGCCAGGGGAAACACGATCCTTTATATATATTTCCATCTGTCAAATTGCTATTAATGCCTTTATTGTTTCCTTCTCAAGGTATTCTTTCAATCTGATCTTCTTGCTTTGATCCAGGCACCAACTACTCCCCCGATCTTCCTTTGTCATTCCTTCTTCGTCGAGCCGCAATCAGTTTGATGCAATCCCTTGATTTGTGGTTCCTTCATTAGTGGTGAATATCTGTTTCATCAACCCTGTGGATGAAGCTTCCCCAACCACACCCTACTTGCCACCTCAGCTTTACACTAATCAAGACATGACTTTCCAATGTTTAGTCAGTCCGACATACACATACCGATTAAACCCTTTGCCAGTAGAGTGTTCTTCACCTGTTGATCGATATAGCATCCTGTACCAGTTGTACATCTTATCATTCTGCCTCTTCATTACTATCCAAGCAACCATCTACTATGTTCAATCTCCACCGATTGACATCAATGACAACTAACTATCAAAATGCCAACAATCTCCCCCTTTGGCATTGATGTCAACTTCTCACAATCCACTACATATCGGTAAATTTCTCCCCCTTTGACACAATGACAAAGGGTACTTGTGCACTCTCTCTTTGAACCACACAATGCTCTCCCTGAACCACACAAACCTTCCTAGGTAAACGATGCAACTCCCAACTTGTGTCGGAGGTACTCAAACATGCTTACCGGTAGTGGTTTGGTGAAAATGTCTTCTACCTGTTCATCAGTAGGAACATAATCCATTATTACCTCTTGTCCTTCAACCTTCTCTCTGAGGAAGTGGTATTTGATTGCAATGTGCTTTGTTCTGGAATGCATGACTAGATTCTTTGCTATGTTGATTGCACTTGAATTGTCACAGCGAATGAGAATGGGATCAGTGATGTCCACTTGGATATCTTTGAGAGTCTGATTCATCCAAAGTACCTGAGAGAAACATGTAGCAGTAGCAATGTATTCAGCTTCAGCAGTAGATAAGTAGACTGAGTCCTTCTTCTTGCTATGCCATGAGACCAACCGGTCGCCCAGAAAGAACGCACCACCCGTTGCGTTCTTTCTATCATCAATACACCCTGCCCAATCAGCATCAGTGTATGCTTCCAAAATAAAATTTCCTTGTTTAAGATACCACAAACCATAGTTGAGCATTCCTTGTAGATACCTAAAAATTTTGCTAACAACATTCATGTGTGATTGCTTTGGTGCAGCTTGAAATTTGGCCACCATACATACTACTTGAACAATGTCCGGTCTTGAAGCAGTTAGATATAGTAGACTGCCTATCATGGATCTGTACAAAGTTTGATCCACTACCGGTGATTCATCATTCTTACTTAATTTGCTGCCAGTCACCATGGGAGTACTTACTGGTTTGCAATCTTCTAGTTGGAATTTCTTCAGCATCTCCTTTGCATACTTGACTTGTGAGATAAATATTCCTTCATCTTTCTATAGTATCTGCAAGCCAAGGAAGTAAGTCAATTCACCAAGCATTGACATCTCAAATTCTGACTGCATCTGATTAGCAAACTCTTTGCAGAGAGTATCCTTGTTGCCACCAAAGATGATGTCATCTACATACACAACCACAATAATCATGTAATTCCCATCTTTTCTTATGTACAAATTGTTGTCAACAATTCCCTTTTTGAATCCGTACTCCTTTAGATACAGATCTAATCTTGAGTACCATGCTCTGGGGGCTTGCTTTAGACCATACAAAGCTTTCTTTAACCGACATACAAATGTCTCATCATCATGCAATAGAAATCCTTCCGGTTGCTTCATGTATACTTCTTCCAAATTTCCATTTAGAAAAGCAGATTTTACATCCATTTGGTACACTTTGTAGCCCTTGTAGGCAGAGTAAGCTAGAAACATCCTAATTGCTTCTAATCTAGCCACCAGTGCAAATGTTTCTTCAAAGTCAATCCCTTCTACCTAAGAGTATCCTTTGCACACTAGTCTAACTTTGTGCCTCACAACCTACCTTCTTCATTCATTTTGTTTTGGTAGACCCACTTTGTGCCAATGATGTTCTTATCTTTTGGTCTAGGGACTAATTCCCAAGTCTTGTTCTTCTCAATCTAGTGCATTTCTTCTTCCATGGCATCCATCCATTCTTGTCTCTTGATAGCCTCAATGAATTTTTTGGGTTCAACTTCATTCATGAGACATAGGTTGACTTGTTCATCATTTCGGGCAAGTCTTCTTCTAATATGCACACCATCACTCTTATTTCCTAGAATTTGCTCTTCCGGATGATTCAACTATACATATCGGTTGGGAGCCTTCTGAGATGCTTCCTCTGGTTCAGTGTCAGGCTGAACATCAATATTTTCATCATCAAAGACATCATACCAGTTAATGCATGGTTGACATCCTTTGTGTATATCCTCATCAACTCTTACATGCATGCTTTCAACAATTCTTCTTAGTCTTTTATTGTAGCATTTGTAGGTCTTGTTGTTTGATGAGTAACCAAGGAAGATCCCTTCATCACTTCTAGATTCAAAGCTTCCCAAACCATCCATATCTTTCTTAATGAAGCATTTGCTTCCAAAAACTTTGAAATATTTGATTGATGGCTTCCGGTCATACCATAATTCATAAGGTGTCATATTGTTGTTTGTTCTTAATTGAACCCGGTTCAAGGTGTATGCAGCAGTATTGACCGCTTCTTTCCAATAAGTATCCAGTAGACTGGCCTCATTCAACATAGTTCTGGTCATCTCCTTGACTCTCCTGTTCTTCCTTTCTACCACACCATTTTGTTGTGGTGTTCTAGGAGTAGAGTATTGTCTTCTAATTCCATGTTTTTCACAGTAATCTTCAAATTCATTTGATGTGAACTCTCCACCCCTGTCTGATCTTAGACATTTTAATTTGTACCCACTTCCCTTTTCCACCATCTTCTGAAAGATCTTGAATCTTTCAAATGCTTGTGATTTATCTTGCAAAAAGGTGACCCATGTCATCCTTGAGTAGTCATCAATGAAAATCATGAATCTTTCACTGGCAAGTGCTCTTGTTCTAGTTGGACCACACAAATCTGTATGCACAATTTCAAGTGGCTTGGAGGTGTTGTGTTCCTTTGTTCTGAAACTTACTCTTGTTTGCTTGCCTTTTACACATTCATCACAAAATGTGTTTACTGGCTTGATGATGGGTGGAATATTCCTCACACACCCTTTTTTGCTTACTACAACCAAGTTTTCAAAATTTATGTGGCCTAATTTTCTGTGCCACAACCAACTTTCATCTACTTGTCCTAATATACATTGGGACTCATAGGATTCCTTCATATTATAAACATTTCCATCAATTCTCTTTCCTTCTGCCACCACTTTACCGATACTGTCTTTCTTTATCTGACAACTGGTTGAGTCAAAGGTGAATTTGTAACCTTTGTCGCACATTTAACTCACACTTAGCAAATTATGTTTGAGGCCTTCCGCATAATATACATCATGTGCCTTCAGTTTTCCATCAATGCTTAGTGTTCCTTTTCCCTTTATTTTGATGGAGGAATTGTCTCCAAACCTTACCGATCCACCATTCCAATCTTCAAGATTAATGAATTTTCTTTTGTCACCAGTCATATGGTTTGAGCAACCACTATCTACTACCCATAGATTTTTCCTCTCAACATGCAAGGCAGTCTACACTATGAGACTTGATTCTGTCTTTTCCTTTTCTTTCTCAACCCAAACTGGTTTGATTTCCTTCTTATTGTCAGCTCCTGAATTTTGCTTAGGTTCAGATACCGGTCTTTGATCAGGATTTTCCTTCACTTGCTTGATCTTCTTGTTTTTGCATAATTTGATTATGTGTCCAAATTCTTGACAGTTATAGCATTTTATGTTTTCAATAAAAGAAGCATCTTTAATGCTATTGTAGGATATCGGTTGGTTCTTCCTACAATCAAATCTATTATGTCCATATCCATTGCACTGATAGCAAACAACATTCATATCTCAGAGTGCATTAAATGAATTTCTACTTTCAAAATTCATAGAAGGTTTATTGTTTAACCTACAGTCAGCTATTTTGTGCCCAAATTTATTACACTAGTAACAATAACCATGAAAATTTGATACATATCGGTCGTGTTGTCTTGGTCCAGAATGGAACTGCCTCATTGGGGGTCTTCCATTTATGTTGTTGAATCTAATGAATCCTTCTCGATCAATCTTGGCATTCATTCTCGGATTTGCAAATTTGTGCGTGAAATGTGACCTCCGGTTCATTTCTGCATGTCGGTTTGGATGTTGATTTCTAACAATATCAGCATATGTCTTTTTACCGGTTTCCTTGCCTACAGTGAATGTCTTCTTTTCTTCTCCTTCAATTGAAGAAGTGAACATTATCTCTTTGTCGGATTTTCCTTTGTGGGTTGATCCTTGACCAACTTCAAAGCCTAACCCATCGGTGTCTTTGGATGGCTTTTGTTTGCTCAACATCTTATCCAAAGCTTCAGTGTTGCCTTCATACTTGCTTCTTATTTTTATTTCTTCCTTGCTTTCCTCAATCTCCTTTCTGAGCTTTATTATTTCTGCTTCCAGCTCTTGATGCTCCTTTTCTTTCTTTATCAAGTCAAGGGTTGTAGCTTCACCAATCCTCTTAGTTTCTTCAAGTTGTAGCTTTAAGTCAGATATGATTTGACCGGATTCTTCCAGAGACTGCTTCAAGAGATCTTCTTCATCTGTTGCAATAAGCTTAACTCGCTTGAGTTCTCTTCTTGTTTTACTTAGTTCTTCAAGTGCACTGATAAGTTCACTTTCCAAATCCACTTCAGCCTCAACATCCTCTTCTTCCTCATCTTCAGTAGCAAGTATGTCAAATGCCATGAAAATATTTACTCTAATGTGGTTCTCATGGTCATCATCTTCTGATGCATCCTCGTCATCTATTGTGTCATCCTCAATGGTATATAAATTGTTTTGGTTGGTGTAGTCTCTTCTTCCCTGTCGATGGTCATTTCTTTCTGTCTTTTTCGATAGATCTTCTGAACTCTCTTGACTCATCTCCA